>NC_021167.2:22270435-22285688 GCF_000331145.2 Cicer arietinum
AGAGGAAGAGAGAGTGAAACAATACTCGGAATAATAAGATTATATTGATATAATGTATGATACTGTTATGAAAGAGGTACTAACCCAATGGTCCTATTTATAGTAGTAATTAGGTTCGGTACAAGTGTAGTGCTAAAAGTATAAACCCGGATGTAATACAATATGCCTACTAATCATAATCAAAACAGAACACATATTAAAAAAAGGTAGTCTAGAAATAGTCTAAGGCATGCTGAGTATGCTATTAGATAATCTAACACTTATGATTTTTCCCTAATTAAGCGGAATTGCATGTAAACATATTCTCATCGTTTTTTAAAGGCAAAGATGAGTAGATGAGTTTTGACATTCTGGTCTGCCATTGCAGGCAGTATTGGAGACTGTAGCTAAAATTACTCATGATAAAGCTAAGAGAAATGATACGCGTGAGGGGAAGTATGATCATATGTTGCTTGATGTAGTTTCTTGGTTGCTACTTACAATGGATACTTAGATGTAATTTTATTCATATGTCATAACTAATTATTTTGAATGATTATTTTCCTCAGTGGCACAAGATCATTTCAGTTTCAAGACGTGTTCTCTCTGGAAAATGAAGATTCTGATGATGTGACTACTTTGATTGACAAAAAGGTGCTTAAAAGTGATCTGAAGCCTTCAGGGTTCTTCTCCACCATTATGTTAAATACTCATTTTCATGTTTAAACTTTAAACCTTCTTACTTGTTTATGCTATTGCATGACAGGATAACGTCTTTGTGATGTCAAACAAGAAATCCAAATATCCTGTGCTTCAAGTGGATGTGAGGTTGATATCCGTTTTGAATTTTAACTTTGTAATTACTATTCAGGAAATTCTTTATCAGCTTGGTTGACTAATTGAAGAATAATCAATTGTGTTTCTTTAAACTTGGACAACATGCTTTGTTTCTGGGCTAATTTTTGTTTTTCATGAATCTATATGGTTGTTTGTGGAATTTGTTATCATGATGTTATGTAAGACTGTTAGTGTTGGGAACCGCCAAGTAGTTGTGTTGCTCTCTATGTTGCTTTTCTACTCTTCATTTGGAATTAATAAATGGGTTTATAATTTTCTTTATTTGCTCTTGGGAGGTTTGTATGCTTAAAATGGAGAAGCAAGGTATCTCATGATGATGGATTTATTATAGATTTTGTACAACTATCATTTCCTTTATGCCAAATTTATGAATTTATGTTGTTGATAGATGTTAATGTCTCTGTTTTGCATTTTTAAATCTGTGTTGTTGCAGTCTGTGCTATTTATTTTCTATCACGAGATTTAATCAACAAATTTGTAATTGGACATTCATGTAGGCTAATATCAGATTTGGTGGTCATCATAGTTTCTGCAGCCATCGGTGGAATTGTCTTTTCCTGTTTGGGGCAACCGGTATGTAGTTGTTACTATTCCTTCCTACAACATCTGATTTCTTAGTTGATTTTTGTCTCTGAATTATATTTTAGTGATATGTGACCTAAGCAGAGGGTTGGATTACATCTGCTTTTTTTTTATACATGTAGGTTATTGTGGGGTATCTTCTTGCAGGCTCCCTTATTGGACCAGGGGGTTTAAAATTCATAAGTGAAATGGTGCAGGTATGTTTGTTTTGAGTGATTCACTCTCATTTTTAACTGAAGCAAGCTGTGATCAGTTTTCAGAGTGCTTAATCTGATTCTCCTTTAAAAATATTTATGGCCTCACTTACTGCAGTGGTTGAAGATTACATTTTATAATATACACCATTGACTAGTATATTGAAATGTAGATTTCTCCATAGTTAGGTTAGGAATTTGGGTAATATTAATAAGTATAACATCAAGTAACTGGAGTCTTGCTAGTGATACTATCATGGGTTCAATTGGTTGTTGTTTGGTACTGTGTGCAGAGAACTATTGAAGTTGATTTAGGGGTTTGATAAATTCTAGGGTTGATTAGCCTAATTAAAGGTAACCATAGACTTAAGACTTCAGAGTACTTAATGCATTCTTTGGAAGAAAGTTAATAGTATGTTGTATAATCAAATAATAAAAGGTTAGTACCTGTTTTTTTATCAATAAAATTGCTTTCATTTTTAGAAGCATTACATTAAGTAACTGGAGTATTTTAAATATAGATTTTGACTAGAAAAAGGATGGAAAATCTTCGTTGTTACTACTTATCCCATATTTATGACATAGGCATATTGAATGAGAATACAGATCTTGACTAGGTACTGGAAAATCCAATAAAATAATAGTTTGAAAACCACTAAGATGCCCTCTACATTGAAACTTAACTGATCTATGTCAGCCACACTGCATATAGAGTAACTTCTGGTAGTAATGACTAACTGCTCCATCATTTAAAGAAACAATCAGGATTCAAGAATAATATTTCCAGTGTGCTTTTGAACTTTGAAGTTCAATATAAGCTGTAATGATTCTCATGTTAATTAATCATGTTAACCATTTTTTTCTTATTGTTTTTCTATAGGTTGAGACTGTTGCACAATTTGGGGTAGTGTTTCTTCTCTTTGCTTTGGGGCTGGAGTTTTCCTTAGCAAAGGTTTTCTATTCCCGGCTTGCCAAAACTTCTTTTACTGTTTCACATATTTGTGATTGCAGATTGGTTAATCCGTTCTTTCCATTTCCATTTTTCAATAAGAATCTGTTTTGAAATTTTTATCCATTCAGTTAAAAGCGGTTGGGCCTGTTGCTGTTCTTGGAGGGCTGCTTCAAATTGTAATATTCATGTTCCTTTGCGGAATTCTTGCGATGGTATGGTGCTGGCTGTGGTTGACATGGTCTTTGGTGCGATTGTATTGTAGTGGATACTGAAGTTATTGGACATTTGCTTTGCAGTTATGTGGAGGAAAATTGTCTGAGGGTGTTTTTGTTGGTTCCTTTCTGTCAATGTCATCAACAGCAGTGGTATGCCTTTACCCTATTTCCTGAAACTTACAATATTTATCGTTAGTAATCGTGCAAGAGATTCGAAGTATTCATTATTTACTTTCACATTTTTACCAGGTGGTAAAGTTTTTGGCGGAGCGGAATAGTAATAATGCTCTTCATGTTCAAGTTACAATTGGCACTCTTATTTTTCAGGTATCTTTCCTGTTGAGTCTTAAATATTAAACGTATGAACAATATCACGAAGTAATGTACTTTGAAGTTTTCATCTCAAGATCTATATCATTCTTCATCTATCACCTTTATATCAGGATTGTGCAGTGGGTTTACTATTTGCTTTACTCCCAGTCTTGGGTGGTAACAGTGGTCTTTTACAAGGGATTATTTCAATGGGAAAACTGTAAGTCTGTCCATCTGGACTTTCTGTCTCGAATATTTTGTGTAATTTCATGAACTCCCTTTTGAATAATGATAAATAAAAAATTTGTTCAGTTGATGCCAGCCAATTGATCTTGTAATTTTGCTATATACCTGTGCAACTTTCTGCTTTGATGAATGCTGACTAGAATTTAAGGGTACACCTTAAGCCCCTGATGTTTTTTCCAAATACACTTGAGTACATTAACTCTAAAACCTTAGAAACACTGCACAATATGATTTTTAGGGTTAAAACACATGAAACATACCAACTACCAAGGTATATTGAGATTTGTTTTACAAACCTGATAAAGCATACCTGTGGGAGAGGCTGTAGTTTGTGGGTAAACTGACACTAATGTAAACTGACACTAATGTAAACTTAAAATCTTAAATAAACAGGGAAATAAAGAAACAAATAATAATAATTGATATGTAAACTAGTCTTAAGAGATAATCTAACATACCCTTAAGATTAAAAACCAGTCTTAGGAGATAAACTAATATCCTCTAATATAATATAAAGATATTATAAGCAATTTTATTGCATTCTAACAGTTTTTAATTTCAGGTTGCTAGTATTGTCCTTGTATCTCACTGCTACATCTATACTGTCTTGGTCGTTTGTTCCTCGCTTTCTCAAACTGATGATGCGGCTCTCATCTCAGGTTAGGCTAAGCATATTTGATTAATTATCAAGTTATTTGCAATATTGGCAGTTCATGAGTTAATTTTTCTTCTTTCTATTCTCCAGACTAATGAACTTTATCAGCTTGCTGCTGTTGCTTTCTGCTTGTTATCTGCATGGGTAAGAAAACTTATGTTGATTGCTCTTCATGACTCCTTATTCCGTAGCATCTTCTTTTATTCATAGAAGTTTTGCATTCTTGCTAATAACATCTGTCTACATTTCCATATTACACTCTGTTTTGTAGGGCACTTTTGGTATTTCAATTTTTTTAGTATATGTATAGGTTTGGGTGGGGATGGTATATCCTGCTTTTTTAGAAAAGTGATTTAGAACTTAATGATCTTGTTACTTTTAATAGTTGAAAAGTGTTATTTATAGTATATGTATAGGTTTGAACAGGGGCAGTCCTTCCTTCTTTTTTTATAAAAGTGATTCAGAACTCAATGGTCTTGTGTAACGTGTGTCTTAAATCTTAATATGAAGTTTGTTGGAGTCAATTACAAGTGATGATGCATATTTTGTTAACGCTTTAAAATCTTTTTCCAGTGCAGTGATAAGCTTGGTCTTAGTCTTGAGCTGGGTTCATTTATGGCTGGGGTTATGATTTCTACAACAGACTTTGCTCAACATACTCTGGATCAGGTATTATTCACGGTTGATAACTTTCAACTTGTATCAGACTTATTTTGCTTGCATACAATGCTTTCCTAATGATTTCTGTATTCTGATGTCTTAATACACATTTATCTTGGGATTGCTATATACACACCTCACTGTAGTTCAATTTTTATTTTCTTTTGTTTTGCTATTTATGTGATATTAATTTATTATTAACTGTTAATTTTCAATTAACCATTTGTTTTTATGATATACTTATTCTTTGTTTCGTATTCTATAGCAACCTGTTATGATTTGCTTATAAAAAGCTTTTATTATGTTTCTCTTGGTTTCTTTTCAATATCCAGCTCATCTGCGTTAAGGGACTTGGTATCCTAAATATGCAGATGGATAAGGCAGCTTTATTGATTATTTATTTACCTTTTTTCTCCTTTTATAAACTTGGTTTGAAGGATGCCTTAGTTGTCTTTGTTGTACTTCCTTTTCACTCCATTAGTTTTTTGCCCCATAAAAATATTTACTAATCATGTGTTTGGGATAATTTAGTGCTTCCGAAGTATTAACTACATTTTGCTTGTAATAAGATTATAATATTTCCACCTAACGCATACATTTATGTTTATATGCTGTAGGTGGAACCAATTCGTAACCTATTTGCAGCTTTGTTCCTCTCAAGTATTGGAATGCTTATACATGTGCAGTTCCTGTGGAACCATGTGGATATCTTGCTTGCATCTGTTATTTTAGTTGTTGTTGTTAAGACTGCTGTTGCTTCTATAGTTACAAAGGCCTTTGGGTATAGTCTTAAGACATCATTTATAGTAAGTATATAGCCAATTTCTTGGATGATATATTGGTTAGGTTTTCTAAATTTCATATGTTAAATACTCAATGTCTGTCTCCATGATAACTTTAGGTTGGTATCTCACTTGCTCAAATTGGAGAATTTGCTTTTGTTCTGCTGAGTCGTGCTTCAAATCTTCATCTTGTTGAGGTTTTTTCTCTCTCCTTCTCTGCTTCATTAAGTTTGACATTACAAATTTTCCTGCTGCTTAGAATTTGTAATTTCTGTTGATTTTTGTATGGCTGCTTTCTGTGGTAAGTTGTTACCAAATAGCTTTCAGTAGGTGATTTATGTGCATGGCAGTATGATACATCTGATTTGACAATAGTTTAGAACTATTAGGAATTTGTATGAAGAAGCCTCACATCAGAAATGAATGTCCCAATGAGTAACGCATAAGTAGGATTGCCCATAGACCAACAGTACCTGAAACATGATCCGTTATTTTCCCTAAAAAATGAAAAGATCACACTACATTTCGGGGACATACCATTAATTGCCTATTACTGAACTTTTTCCTACCAGACGGAAAATATAAGTGAAAGATACTCACAAGCTTCAGTACAGCTGTATAGTGATATACTGGCTCTAAATTTCTTGCCCTGTTCCATTCTTCTATGATATGAATTGTCATAAAAAATTATGTGTATCATTCCCAATTTCTTTCTCAGTGATTTTTATTTGTTTGTCATTTTCCCCATTTTTCCTCACTTTCTTGGTCTCTTTGCTAATATGTTAGGGGAAAATGTATCTTCTCCTTCTAGGGACAACGGCTCTCAGTCTGGTAAGTTTCAATCAGAGGTTGGTTAATTCTTTTCTTCATTCATGTTGTTTAACTTTAACCATATAATTGGTGATTGACAGGTCACAACGCCGCTTTTGTTTAAATTGATACCTGCTGTCATGAATCTGGGTGTTCTCATGCACTGGTTCCCCTCTGAAAATGGCACACAAAATGCGGTCCCTCTCTCTCTCTCTCTCTCTCATATAATATATGCCCTTGCATGTAACTAGTGCCAAAGTTATAGACAGTATAACATAAGTTACATAACTCCTCTTTTACTCTTTAACAGGGTAAAGCTTTGATGATTGAGGCAAACAGAATCTTATGAGTCTCCAAATTTTTATTCATAACATCAAACAGTATAGTGTAAGCAATTATCTACTTTTAAAGTGGCCAATGAAATCAGGGTTTCTTCTTTACTGTTTCTGTTGCTGCTAGTTTCATGACAAGCTTCAGAAGAAACAGTTAGTATAGTCACTTCCATTGAAAGTCAATGGAAGATCTCATGTAATGTACATAATAAGCATATCAGTTTTGTATTCTTTTAGCAAGCAATGTATATAGGATATTACACGCCTGTCTTGTTGCTAACGCTGATCTAATTACATCATAAGACACTTGTTAGCTTGTATCTGCTTCTATGAATTTTTTATGGATGAAATGATTGGCAATTTTATTCACTCTAAATTTTGTTTGAAGATTCACTTAACATTAGATTGTACTGTAACATGTGAGGAGTATCTGATTACAGATATTGATGACTGAATATGCATGGTAAAAAGCCAGTACTTAAAATTTGGCAACTTTGCGACACCAATGAAATTCAAGTGTAAATGATCAAAGTGGGGATCAACTACCACTTATCTTATCACTACACATTGCAATCACGAAACTAACCTTATATCTCTTAAATCGTGAAGAGATTGATTGGTTACTGTCAAATGGTTCTAATATAACAAAGTTTTGTGATCAATCTTCACAAGGGTTGGGAGGTCAAGAAATAATGTTCCTCTTACAAAATTATAGTATTTGATGCATTCATAATTTGAAAGTGATTTTCTATTAAAAATAATATATTTTGTTCCTTAATCAGGATCAACACTTGTTAGTGTTTATCTGTAAAGTATTATTTTTATTGATTTAATGTTTTGAGTATTATCATTCATATTGCGAAGGAGAATATTTCAATGTGATTAAATTATGAAAGGTGATTCAAATATTAAATTCATGTGCATCTAGTTTAATGTTCCTCATATTAAATTCATTTTTATTTAATTGTAAGTTTGGACTCACTTTCATGTAATTTAAAATTCTGGCTGCTGGCTCCTCAATCTCTAATATTTGATTTTGTTCTTTAATTTTTTAAATATTTTATCCACTTGTAAAATTTAGGACATATTCGATGAGTAATATCTAATTTGACAAACGATGTGAAGACAAAACATAATTTGGTTTAATTTGACTAATTTTTGAACAATCTATATAGGACATATTTCTCTTCTGTTTTACTCTTTTTTTTTTAAAAAAAAAAATTATCCAAAGGATCATATCAACTTTATCGCTGGCTACATTACTAAAGTTTTATACCAACTTCACATGTGAAAAAAAAATAGAGAATTAAAAGTTTTGAAATCAAAATCTTAGACTTAAAAATGTAGAGATCAAAATCCCAATTCCCTTTTACAAAATATAGTGATTAAAACTATGATTAAAATTTAATATTTTTTTTTATATCCTTTTGAATTTAAATTCTCTTTCAATAATTAATATTATATAATTTCACATAGTTTCATAATCTATATGACTTCTATTCTACTTAATTAAAGTATAATTTTATTTATTTATGATTTTGGACAAGTATTTAATATTTTTATTGTCAGATTAAAAATCTGAAAATATTTATTCAATGTATTAATATCATTAATAATTTTTTTCTTCAAAAAAGGAAAAAATTAATATTATATTTACAACATTCATATAATACAAGGAATTTTTTTTTTTTTAATTTAAAAAAAGGATAGTTTATTTATAGTTTAATTAATTCTTATAAAAAAGAGTTTATCAGAGATAGCTAAAAATTTCGCCGTTGCCGGGGATCGAACCCGGGTCACCCGCGTGACAGGCGGGAATACTTACCACTATACTACAACGACTCTTTGATGTTAGCGATTTGTTTTACTTGGATTTGTACGTTTGTTTCTTTAATCTATGGAACACAAACATTTGCACTGTCATTCAGGTAACTATGAATATTGAAATACAAATATCTTCACGAGAAAGAGTGCTTATACGGGAAATTGTATTTATTTTTTTTGATAAATGACATTCACATCTTTTTTTATTCATTTTTAAAATATATATTTTTTTGTTTTATTATGAAAATTGTGTATAATATTTTTTATTTGTTTATTTATAATTTTATTGGTCATTTATCAAAACAACACTAGAATATACTATTTGGTTGTGCTCCTAAGAACATAATTGCACATTTTAAAATTATAAATATTAGATGTATGGTCGTAGACCTACAAATTAAAACAAAAACTTTAATTGTTCGTATAATAAATGATATAAATAAATGCAAATGTGGCAAACAAACATGTTTGATGTAGTTTTTTAGTAAATATAAGAGAGATCGATACTTTTTCAAAACTAAAAAGGGTGTAAATAAATATCGTTTAAAGAGAATCATACTATACTCAACAACTATTTTTATTTGGAAGTGGATTAAAGTAAAAAATGCTACTGCATGTGATTTTTTTTTTTTTTTATCCTCTCATCCTTTGACTTGTTTTAAATTATAGTTTTGTTTTGAGCATTTAAAGTGTATGTCTTAGTATTTCGAGTTTTGACGTCGTCGGTTCATATATAATATTTTTTAGTTGAAAGTTTTGAAAATAACATGATTTTTAAGAGATAGACAAAGATTCATTTAAAAGATTGACCTATTCAATCAGACATGATTCTCTTGCACGCAACTACATATACTAATATTTTAAAGTAAAATTTTTCATTTAAGAGATCGATATCTCCTATTAAATTTTTCCATGCACACCGTCTAGAAATTTAACCTCCAATTAAATAATTAAGAAATCAAAATACCTCTCATTTGTACTACACCATACTACTAACAATTTTAAAACATTTGACTAAAAAAAATCAAAAATCATTAAATAGAATTAACAAGCATTTGACACGTAAGACATTGTATTTAATATGTAATTTAATATCCTTTATACTTCTATATATATAAAGACATTTTCTAATGAATATGATATCACCATTGAAAGTTAGAAATTTTTGTCAAAATGAAAGACATGAAAATCCTATTATATTTTTCCCTTCTTATGCTTCTTTTCTCCATTGATTTTGGTATGACTATGACTTATGATTCTTGGTTAATTTTGTGCGAAATTTCATTAGTTTTCTAGCTCTTAAACTAACAATGTTTGTGGTATATATTTATTGTAGGAAATCAAGTGTTAATGGTAGAGGGTGAATGTACTAAATACACAGAACATTTTTGTCATAAAGGGGAGACTTGGGTTTGCACAGTCTATTGTAAGGTTGCATGCAAAAATATACATGCAACTGGAACATGTTGGGATGACCATTTTTGTGCTTGTAATTGTTGTAATTAAAATTTTCAATTCTTAACCTTTCCATTGTATAAAATGGAGAAATAATAATTGAAATAAAGTGGTTGCATTCCATAATCTATAATTTTCCCCTAATTTTAGCTGTTATATGTTTATGTTCATTGTTGAATATTACTAGTATTGTGAAATAATTTCTTTTATATGTAGAAAACATAATTTATAAGAATCAGTAGTGGAAGTAACGTATAAAATTAGAAGAAAAAATAAAATAAAATAATGTGTAGTTTGATATTTTAGAATTTTTTTGTTTTGTATGTATGCAACATTCGGTCATTTATTTTTATTTTTATTTTTATAAATTAAATGGCCATATATTCAACCTTCCCTCTTCTACTTGTGTATCACATAGGTTTGTGGATTCCCTAGGACCTTTTTGCTATTTATTTTACATTATTACTCCAAAAATGTTTCACCGTAAACTAATGATATTAACATCCAATTAATCACATGGAAAGATATAGTCAAATTTGATTAAGTCGATGATTAATTTAAAGTATGTTAAAAATTAAAGTTAATTATGTAATTGAGTTAATCATATTTTTGGTTGTGATTAATTATCTATTCAATTAAATTAATTTTTTTTTTGTGATTAATCAAATGTCGTGAGAAAATGTACAAAAAATGAGTATGCATAAATCATTATAACTACACAAAATTGAGATGTATTTATGGTGAAAATTATTATTTTTTTCAAAAGAAAATCAATTATTTTTGAGAAAAATATCAAAAGTTTAAAAAAAAAAAATAATTTTTTTAGATTAAATATTTATTATTGAGATTTTTGTGTGATACATATACAAATTTATATCATTAACCACTTATTTAATATGATCTCATTAACAACTAATATGTAAGATATTAAAACTTTGTATTTATGCGATTTAGTAAATAAAAAAATATTTTAAAGTGATTGATGTTATATATTTTAGTGATTAATGAAATATTAATGAAGTATTCAAAGTAATTAATGATAAAAATTATATTAAAAAGTTTTTTTAATATTTAAAAAAAAAATAACCATCATATATAGTGTTTGTGTCGAAATTTATGTTCTAAAATCACAACTTTTATAAATATTAACCAATTTGACTACCGTAGGAGCCAAATCTCTTATTTAGTTAATTTGTTTTCTTCAATATATATCTTTTCGAGTTTTTGAAAATTATTTAATATAAAAGTTTATATTTAATAACTTTTTTTAATTATATCAGTTTTTCATATTTTAAAAAAGTTACCTCTTATTAGATATGTCGTTATTTTAATGTGTATCGAAAACTTATCTTTTTCTTTAAAATAAAATTGATTTGAATTTATCTTTATGAAAAGTTGTGTTTCGAAAAGGTAGTAACACTTATTTAAGGGTGTTTCTAATTTTTATTTATTTTACGTTATTTTTTTTCTTTTTTTTTTTGTCTGATTTATTGATTTTGATAAAGGGGTGTTTTGAAAAGTTATCCTTTTTAAAATAATTTTTTAATTGATTTTTAAAATTTTATCTTTTTACATATAGAAATATTTTTTTTTAAAAGTTAGTTTTTCTGCTTTATCTTTATTTTTGAAATCTATCTTTTTTAAAATGATTTATTTATTTGATTTTATTTTTGTTTGAAAAAGTAGTAACAATTATTTAAGAGGTATATTTTTTATATATCCTTAACGGATATTTAGAAATTTCACATTAATTTATAAATATTTTATATTATTGCTTTCTACCGAAGACCTATAAATTTTAAACATAAATTTTTGTGATTGCGGAACTTTGTAAGTGTCGATTATGATTAGCGTTAACGGAGTACTGTGGAGCAATTTTAGATCGGAGTACTTATGAACACTTTAACGTTAAGTAAGTAAGATTTGGAGAGAGTGAGATATATTCTAAATAACTGTGATTGCATGACTTGCACTTAAAAAAGTGTGACTCTTTTATAGGATGGTTCTATGAAGAGATAAATATCTAGATCCTTAGGCCATTGTGAGATTCCTAGTGTAATTCTCAGGGTCAAACATTTTAGATATGGATTTTGGGTACCAATACTTTTTATACTTACAAGAAATATCTCTTGGTCCTTTCATTTATTTGAAAAGTTTAATTTGGTTCCGTAACTCTAAAAGTTAGTTTTTTAACTTGTGTCTCTCACCGCATGTTGATTTTTTTCCTTCTAATTTGTTAGTCAAAGTCAATTAACAACTTACATGACGTATCACCAAAGTGGAAAGATGATTTTGATTTATTTTAGATGTAACTATGTGTACTTTTATTTAAATATAAGTATTTTGTTTTTTGTTTTATATAAAACAAACTGCAATCTTAGAAACAAAAGAAAAAGAAAAAGTGCAAAGGATAGAGAGGTGTTTTTGGTGTTCTGCTATCGACAATTAAAAACAATGGCATGTCGAAGGTGGCGAAATACAAGTTTAGTGACAGAGAAAAACAATTTTGTCATTGTAGTCATAGGTTGACAAAAAATAATAAGTATGTATTGTTTAGGTATTTTCATTTTGAGATTCTTGAACTAAAATTTCTATATTTGCATGGTTATGAGGTAGAAGGCAAATTGATATTGCTCGATGTTCACCTATTTCACAAAAATAACAAGAAACTTAAATTGATTTGAAGATGAAGAAGTGAATTAAAGAAGCGTTACAACTATATATAACTCAAATGCCACATCGAAGAACTTTAACACTGTTTGACACATATTTAACAGAAAGAACTAAGTTGTGTTAACTTTCATAAATTAAGTGTTCAACTTGATTGTTTTTAGAGTTATGAGATCAAATTAACTTTTTAAATAAGTTAAAGGTCCAATGAAGAAATTAAACCAATTTATATATGAAATTTAATTATGGAAGAGTCAAATTTGGGTTCAATTTTCTCCGTATTCTTTTATTTTTTGAATTTAAACGAACATTGTTGGGACAAAGAAAGAAGAAAATGAAAGTTATTAATTTTTTTTTTTTAATTTAGAATTTTCTTTTTAATAGATCTTGATATTTTTCATAGAAATATTTCTAGTAGTGGATCCAGAAAATTCATCTAGCAGGGACAACAAAATAGGATATATATTTTGAATCATTAAAAATATTACCAATTCTTACAAAATACATAACTATAATATTTAAATAAATTCCAAATACATAATTATAATGGTGTGTTGTGAAAAAATCAGAGATAATTAGCGATAACTATCTCAATAGTGCGAAATATTTTTCCCCCCACCTGTGCAGATAAATGGCCAAACAGAAAATACAATTCCACCAAGCAAAAATAATTGGCAGAAAATTAAATATGAGACAAACACAATTTTTAACGTGGAAAA
Organism: Cicer arietinum; assembly: GCF_000331145.2. Classification (NCBI taxonomy): domain Eukaryota; kingdom Viridiplantae; phylum Streptophyta; class Magnoliopsida; order Fabales; family Fabaceae; genus Cicer; species Cicer arietinum. Next base: position 22,283,681 of record NC_021167.2, read on the forward strand.
CTTCCCTCGAATTGAGAGAATAAAAACCACGGGACCTAGTCTAGTAAAACTTCCACTATAATAATTAATGGGTACACCAGAGTCTTCCTAATAACAATAGGAAACATCAATCAACAATAACAACCTTATAACAACCTTCCACTAAAATGGGTATGCCAAAGTTACTCTCAAAGAAGATAAAACTACTCAAACTGTATATAAAATGACAAACTCAGTGGTAGAAATAACATACTAAATTTGTAGATCAAAATGAGCAAGTTTGCTACACACTTGTTACCATCGCCGAAACCAAACCCTTATTTTTCTTCTCTGACAGCCGTTCTCTTTCATTCTTGTAATTCTTAGGATTTCTAAATCCCTTTTATTTCCTTCACGTAGGTGTAGCCCAATAATACCCTTTTTTTCTTCTTTTATTTCAATAATAATAATACTAATACTAATACTAATACTAATACTAATAAAACTAGTGGGTTCCACTTGGGGAGTGAACCCATCCAACAAATCTCCCCCTCACGACTCAAGTGGGAAGATACTGCTCAACCATGCCAGCTTTCTTTCTACAGCATATCATCTTCGACACAGGCAAGGTTTTCGTCATCATATCTGAACCATTCTCATCAGTATGAATCTTCTCAATTAAAAATGACTTCATTTCCAGTGCATCTCGTATCCAATGATACCGCACTTCAATATGCTTCAACTTTGCATGAAAAGTCAAATTCTTGCTGAGATGGATCACACTCTAACTGTCACAGAATAACACAAACTTATCTTGCTTGAGGCCTAACTCATGTAGGAATTTCTTCATCCACAAGAGTTCTTTAGAAGCTTCAGTTGCTGCAATGTACTCAGCTTCAGTAGTGGACAAAGCAACACACTTTTGTAGTCTTGATTGCCAAGACACAGCTCCCCCTGCAAAAGTCATCATATAACCAGAAGTATATTTTCTAGAATCAAGATCACCTGCCATATTTGCATCTGTGTAGCCATCCAACACATGTCATCACCTCCATAGCATAAACACACTTTGGAAGTGCCTCTGAGGTATCTGAGAATCCACTTCACTGCTTGCCAATGATCTTTACCAGGATTAGAGAGAAATCGACTAACAACTCCAACTGCATGAGCAATATCTGGCATTGTGCATACCATAGCATACATCAAACTACCAACTGCGGATGCATAAGGAACTTTCTTCATCTCTTCTTTGTCTTTCTCACTTGTAGGACATTTATCAGAATTCAATTTAAATTGAGTAGCAAGTGGAGTACTAACAGGTTTGCAATTGCTCATGTTAAACCTCTCTAACACCTTCTCAATATAATTGTGTTGAGACAACCACAATTTATTATTCTTCCTGTCACGAGTAATTCTCATACCCAGAATTTGCTTTGCAGGACCTAAGTCTTTCATTGCAAAAGACTTGTTCAAATCTTTCTTTAAAGATTGAATCTTCTTCGTGTCATGAGCAACAATCAACATGTCATCCACATATAATAAGAGAATAATATAATCACCACCAGAGAATTTCTTGATAAACACACAATGCTCAGAAGTAGTTTTACTATACCCATGTTTCTCTATGAAAGAATCAAATTTCTTGTACCATTGTCGATGTGCTTGCTTGAGCCCATACAAACTTTTCTTTAATTTGCACACAAGATGCTCTTTACCTTTGACTTCGAAACCCTCTGGTTGCTCCATATAGATCTCTTCCTCCAAATCACCATGAAGGAATGCAGTTTTTCACATCAAGTTGTTCAACTTCTATGTTCAAGTTAGCTGCTAACCCAAGCACAACTCAGATAGAAGACATCTTCACTACAGGTGAAAAAATTTCATCAAAGTCAATACCTTTTCTCTGATTAAAACCTTTCACAATCAATCTTACTTTGTATCTTGGTTGAAAACTATTTTCTTCTGCCTTTATCTTGTATACCCATTTGTTCTTGAGTGCTTTTCTACCATTAGGCAACTTTACCAAATCAAATGTGTGATTCTCATGCAA
>NC_021167.2:22285942-22287460 GCF_000331145.2 Cicer arietinum
AGTTACATTCTCATCATCTACCTGTATATCTCTCCCAACAACAAAGGTTTCTACAGGGGGCTTAGGCGCAACATTTTCAATGTATTTTCTGGAATTTGGTTTATGTTTTTCAGCTTTATCAAAATCTTCAATAGTCTGGTCTTCAAGAAATATCACATCTCGGCTTCTGATAATTTTCTTGTCAACCGGATCCCACAATCTATAACCAAATTCTTCATCACCATAACCGACAAATATACACTGTTTGGATTTACTATCAAGCTTGGACCTCTCATCTCTTGGAACGTGAACAAAACATCTGCAACCAAAAACTCTCAAATGACGGTAAGAGACATCTTTCCATGTCCACACTCTATTTGGAACATCACCATCAAGTGGAATAGAAGGAGAAAGATTGATCAAATCCATTGCAGTTTTCATTTCTTCACCCCAAAAGGATTTCGATAATTTTGCATGAGAGAGCATACATCTGATTCTGTCATTAATCGTACGATTCATTCTCTCTGCAACACCATTATGCTGAGGTGTCTTTGGAACTGTTTTCTCAAACCTGATTCCATGTTCTCTAAAATACTCTTCAAATAGACCTCTGTGTTCGCCACCGTTATCTGATCGAACACATTTCAAATTCCTTTCCTTTTCTCTTTCAACACTTGCATGAAAATGCTTGAAGACTCTAAATACCTGGTCTTTAGATTTCAAAGGAAATGCCCAGACTTTTCTAGAGTGGTCGTCAATAAAAGTAACAAAATATGATGCACCATCAAGAGATTTACTATCCATCATACAAACATCACTATGAACTAAATCAAGAATATTTTGCCTCCTATGAGGACCAGTATTATGAAAAGAAACTCTATGTTGTTTTCCAGCAAAACAATGAGTGCAAGTTTTTAGAGACGTACCTTTCACAAGAAGAAAGTTTTTCTTCGCAAGTATGTTGAGTCCTTTCTCACTCAAGTGACCGAGGCACATATGCCATAAATCAAAAGATGCATCTTCAATTGCATTCACTTTTTCCTTGCATAACTTCGTATACATCCTGTAGAGAGAAGTGGAACTTTGCTCCTTTGCAACCACTAGGGGCCCTTTGGTGATTTTATATATACCACCACCACCAAAGTAAGTGTGATAACCCTCAATATCCAAGGCTTTCACCAAAATCAAATTGAGACGAATATTAGGTACATGTCTATAATTCTTCAATTAAAGTTTGCAACCAATCCCAGTTTCAACCCAAACATCTCCCATACCGATAATTTTACATACTCCTTCATCTCCCATTTTTATCATGCCAAAATCACCAACACTGTAAGATGAGAAGAAATCACGCCTAGGAGTAATATGATATGAGGCACCCGAATCAATAATTCAAGTTGAATCCTAACATGCAAGGTTTATGAAATTATCATCACAAACAATGTAGACATTATTAACAGATGCAACTGCTGTTGTATCTTTATCATTTTTCTTCTCTTTATCTTCATCTCTTTCCCTTGATTGATCTCTCTTAAGGAA
>NC_021167.2:22288021-22319688 GCF_000331145.2 Cicer arietinum
ACATCTTGTTAGCATTTATTTCAGTTTCAACATGTGGATACACACTAAGATCCAACAACTGCTTGATCAACGCCACTGCCTTTCTATTCATCTTCTTCCAGTCAGCGTCAGATTTATCTATGGGTTTAGCAGTGTCACCCTCAATAGGATCATACAAATCTTTACTGTATAACATGTCTTCCATGAGAGTCTTCCAAAGTGTATAATTAGAAGAGTTGAGTTTAATCATATTGGGACCTTTATTTTCCTCCTCCATTTAAATGCACAAATCAAATAACCGAGCTCTAGATACCACTTTGTTGGGAAAAAATTAGAGATAATTAGCGATAACTATCTCAATAGTGCGGAATATTTTTTCCCCCACCTGTGTAGATAAATGGCCAAACAGAAAATACAATTCCACAGAGCAAAAATAATTGGCAGAAAATTAAATATGAGACAAACACAATTTTTAACGTGGAAAACTTCCCTCAAATTGAGAGAATAAAAACCACGGGACCTAGTCCAGTAAAACTTCCACTATAATAATTAATGGGTACACCAGAGTCTTCCTAATAACAATAGGGAACATCAATCAATAATAACAACCTTATAACAACCTTCCACTAAAGTGGGTATGTCAAAGTTACTCTCAGAGAAAATAAAACTACTCAAACTGTATATTAAAATAACAAACTCAGTGGTAGAAATAACATACTAAATTTGTAGATCAAACGGAGCAAGTTTGCTACACACCTGTTACCACCACCGGAACCAAACCCTTGTTTTTCTTCTCTGACAGCCGTTCTCTTTCATTCTTGTAATTCTTAGGATTTCTAAATCGCTTTTATTTCCTTCACGTGGGCTTATGCCAATAATACCCTTTTTTCCCCTTCTTTTATTTCAATAATAATAATACTAATACTAATACTAATACTAATAAAACTAATGGGTTCCACTTGGAGTGTGAACCCACCCAACATGGTGAAACAAACTCAAAATACATAAGTGTTTCTATAATTTATAATGTCTACTACGAGATTGCATATTCAGAAAAATGTTCAATAGTTTTTTTCAAGTCGTCTTAAATGTTTAGAGGCTATATTCTAATCTTAATAATTGGACTCCTATCAAAACAAAAGTGCACAAAAACAGATAAAATAAATTTTTAATTCCTATAAAAAATTTATCAACTTTTTAGTCTCTAAATATTTTTATTCACTTTTAGACTCTATTATAAATTTTTTTTATAAAAAATTGATTCTTTTAGTTCTTAGGAAAATCTCTACAAAAGTTAAATGGGGACTAAATGTGAAAAAAATTGTTGTGGAACTACACTTGAAACGTCGTACTTTTATTAAGAAATAAAAACATATTTAATAAAAAGAAATATTTCTCACTCTATTATATTATAAAAAAAAATTAGAGTCCCTTTCATTTGTGAGGCGTGTGATAAATCATGGATGCAGCTAACCGTTAGTTTTGATTTTTTTCATTATCAACCCTATTAAATATATCAATCATTTTTTATATATTTAATTAATAAATCATTCAACCATTCATCTGGTATACCAGGACTTGAAATAAAAATAATTATTATTAAAAAAAATTGTAGATGCAAGAACCCCTTTGCTTGAGTATTTTAATCATTCGGTTAGTAATGATTAAAATTTTTGAATAAAATAATATTTATAACTTTATAAAATTTTATAATTAAAAAAATAAAAACTTATCAATGTAAATTTGATATTTTATTACTTTGCACAATAATATAAAACACTTAAGTTTAATTGCAGTTTTGGTCTCCTATTTTAGATGAATCGTGAAAGTAGTCTCCCATTTTATTTCTTCTCAGTTTTTGTCTCCAAATCAGAATTTTAGTCTAAAACTTGATGAAATTTCATTGTTTTGCATTTACTTAAGTCATATCATGTCTTAAGATCTCGTTGTGCAATAATTGTACCTGAAAATATATGATCATAAATGGTGTAGTGTGACTTTAAAAAATGTCACTTTATCAAGTTTTGGACCAAAATCATGTTTGTGGACCAAAATTAGGGAGAAATAAAATGAGGAGACTACTTTTGTTATTCAGCTAAAATAGGGGACCAAAACTGCAATTAAGTCAAACACTTATTAAAGTTAAATTAAACTCTAAAACAAAACTTTGATAAAAGAAATAGAGACAATCTTTTTTTGGAAAATAAAAGCAATTGAGACAATGCAATACTAATAATAATATTTTATGATAATTTTATTTAATTCTTTTTTCTTTTCTTTTTTAGATGTTTAATTTTTTTAATTATGTCAACTGATGTATCTTTTTATACTTGTAATATCTTATATTTGTTATATCTAATTTTTATTTTTATTTTAAGGTTTAAATATGTTTAAAAATAGAAAGAAAAGCCGTCTTGGTATATAGGTATATATAACGTAAGTAAAAGTAGAAATTAATATAAATACTTAATTAAAATGATAAAAGTATAAAAATTATAAAATTGCCATCAATTTAGGAGTGAAAAGTTTTATGTACAAACTCAAAAACTTTTACATATAAAGATGTATAAAGATTTTAATTTTTTTTACTTTTTAAGATGTTTATTTTTTTTTAGGAACACACCTAGTAGTAGTACTGCCATTTCCTTTCTTCAATTGGAGAGAAGTGATTGACGTATCATTGCACTACCACTCCCTTTCTTCTATTGGAGAGAAGTGATTAACGTATCATTGCGCTATGTTAATTTGTTTCAAGTTTATAGTTTATGTATTTGTTGAAATGTTTGAGAACAACTAGTTTAGTCGGTATCTTATGCTGAGTAAAACACTTATGAGGGTTGTCACTAAATTCAACACTCTCTTAGTCTTATATATGAATTGTCAACATGTGGTTGAATTGGTCATGTGAGAGATCACATATAGTCAATATGAACTAATACCAACAATTCTTTTTCTTTAGATGAATAAGTTTAAAGACAGTGTGAAGCTTGCATTGTTCTTGATCATTGGTCATATGTGGAAGAAATTAGTTAGAGTGTCAGGATTAATGTTTTGGTTTGATAATTTTAAATGTTTATGTGTAGCGTTGATGACTCTTCATCATATTCATATTTTTCATTATTTTTAGTCTTATTTATCTTTAATCATTAGTTAATTTAAAGAGTTATTTGATATATTTTTTTTTATTATAGTTCTTGGATTTAATAAAATATTTATGTTATTATTTCCTTGATTAAGTAGAGATCTTTTGTAGTTTTCCATTGTTTTATTGTTTTAGTGCAATTCTAAATTTTGGTGAGAAATCAACATGACCTATGTGGCGAATTTCAACCATATTTGGAGTTGTAGATGTACAATTGAAGTCAAACCAAGTGCAAATGAAAGCTAAGATCTATAACTACAACTTTCATAAAGACACTGGAACCAAATTTGGTCTCAAAATAGGAGGAAAATACAGTAAATGTAAGACATCATATGTTGTACGCTTGAAGCACAAAACTTGCACCTGGGGCGCATTTCTGCCTTACTGAGTATGTCCAAATGCACCTGAAGCGCAAATCCCGCGCGTGGGGCACGTGGCGCGCTGCAGAATGTATAAAACACGTTTTCTCACTTTCTAGGAATCGTTTTGGCTATTGAGAAATTTGGAGACTTGTGCTCTAGCAGAGAAACTCAGATACTACTGTTTCTAACACCATTGGAGGAGTTTTATCAAGAATCATTCTTGTAATTCTTCTTTAATCTCCATATTTTGTATTTATGTCATTAGTAACTGAATCCTATTTGTTAGGGATGCGTGAGACAAAATGAAACTCTTATTTGTCTAATTTGATTTATATTTATATGAATAAGTTGATTGAATTATTTTTCTCATCTTTGTGCTTAACGATTTTTATTTCTTTATCAACTTTAAAATGTTTTACGATACATATTTTGAAACGGAAGTGAACTTTACGGATGTTTGAGATGAAAAATGCCTGATATTGTAGTCTAAGGATAGATGAAGGTCATGAAATCAATTGAATTATTTGCAGATGAAGTAGTTTAATAAGAGAATTCTTATATTGTGAAGCTTTATTATAATATTAAATCTACTAAGGAATTAGGGGTTACTTTAGAATTAAAGGTTCTGTCACTAAGATATTAGGGCAAAAATAATAAATAGAAATCGGTAATAGTTCAATAAAGAAATTTAGTAACTAGGATCAAATTAGAAATCAAGGTTGAATTCGACGTGAAACTCATTCGTGACATTTTTCTTATTATAAAATTTCAGTTCTATTACTCTTGTCAATTTCAAATATTATTTCAATCAATTCGAAAACATTTTGTTCAATTTGAGTAATTAAATACAATTCAATAGTAAAACACAATGTTTAAGTTCGACATTCGGTACTACCGTTTTATTATTACTTGCAACGATTCAGTACACTTGCTGAAACGCTATTAAGTGTTAACATATTTTTTGCTTTCTTTTTTATCTCAATATATGAATGGACAATGTCTCAAATCATGATCAATTTGATTATACTATTCTAAATTTTAACATTTAAATAACATTTATTTTTAATAAAAATAAGAGATATTTAATTTTTGAATTATTTTATATTATTTTTTAAAAAATTAACCACAAAACTCATACACACTAAATAAAGAGAAATAATAATATATTAGATTCAAATTCACAAGCACTAAATCTAGAGTAAAAAGACTATATCAAATGGAAACCCACATCAAATGGCAAACAATTAAATTGTATATACTAGACTTTGAGACAAGAGATCTCTTTAATTAATTTATTTTCAATATAAAGTTGTGTTTAAAAAAATACTATAGTTTGCTTTAAATTACTTTGTTTTCTTCAAGGTTTCATGCTTAGCTCTAAACATGAGTGCCATGGTAAAACCGAAATCCTAATCTCAAATCTTAAACAAAATCTTGTACTTTTTTAATCAAACTTCCACTATAATTTTGCCTTGCAGACTTTTAGAAATCTTTTTATCTTTTAAAATGATTAGATTTAAAAGTAGTTTCTATCTTATTAAAATACAAATTTTCATCCATCCCTTGTATAGTTGTATTTCATCAAACATTTAATAAATTAATAAAGATTTCGATTAGAAATAATTAATATCAATAAGTCGTTGTAGTATAGTGGTAAGTATTTCCGCCTGTCACGCGGGTGACCCGGGTTCGATCCCCGGAAACGGCGTAGTTTTTAATTTTGCAAACTAAATTCGTTTTGTTATGATTTTTTTGCTTCATTTTTTATTTTAATAAACTATATTCAATTCGATATGATTTTTTTTCCAAATTTATTCTACTTTATTCTATTTAATAAACCAATGTTAGTGTTTTAATTGCACACCATTCAAGAACAGAAGACATTAATTTCTATGAATTGAATAAAATAGAAGAAAGGTACTAAACCCAAAAGCAGTTTGAAAAAATTGCTTTTTTATAACTATGAACGATCACGCTTCTCCGTTCAACCACCGTCCTCTCGCTCCGTCACATCTACAAATCTCACCGCCGGTAATATTCAATTTTATCATATCTTAATAAAATTCAAATTAAGGGTTTTTTATTTTCTCATTACTGTGATTACCATAAGCATGTTTGTTACAGTTTGAGTGTATTTGTTTCAGATTTTTTTATGAAAAAAAAAATATTTTTTCAAATCAAAAATTATTTTTTATTATTTGAATGGTATTTGTTTAGATTTTTTAAAAATTATTTTGTTTAAAAAAGTGATTCTTTTAGAAACAAAGGTTGTAACAAACGGACTTATAGTAGCTTCTAAAAAAAATCATTTTTCATAAATTTCATTCCATCAGACAAACACAACAACTTTTACTTTTCTTTAAATTTTCTCTAATAATTTCTAAATTATTGAGTATTAAAATCACTTTTTTATTTTTTTATTTTTTTAAATGTGTAACAAAATGTCCTTGTATTTGCAATATGATGATCTATTCATTCATGCATTGATTAATTAGTTAACTTTTGTTGTGTTTAGGTTGTTGTTGATGAAGACAAACAATCAAATGATAAGGGATCAAAGCCATTTGATATTTGCACCCCCAAACTAAACAGATGTGTTGTTTTGAAAGCATCTTTATTTGTAAAAAACAGAGAAAAAAGAAAGGAAATGACACAAACCAAGGAAAGAACTGTATTAAGACCTGGAATGGTTCTTTTGAAGGGTTACATTTCGATAAGAGATCAAATTAAGATAGTGAAAGTAATTAGGGAATTAGGGTTAGGTGATGGAGGATTTTACCAACCTAGTTATGATGAGGGGGCTGAACTTCAATTGAAAATGATGTGTCTTGGTAAAAATTGGGATCCTCAAACAAGTCGATATCTAGACCAACGACCGTGCGATGGCTCCTCTCCGCCCGAAATTCCGAGTGAATTCGTTGACTTGGTTAACTCTGCAGTCCATGAATCAAATTCCATCACTAAACCCTCAAACTCGAAACCAATTCCGTCGATATCTCCTGACATTTGTATTGTCAATTTTTATGCAAAAAATGGCAAACTTGGTCTTCATCAGGCATGTATATTGTTATATGAGAATAAGGGTAGTACACTAACAGTTTAAAGTTGTCATCTAATCATAATTTGCCACGACAACAAATAGTTTGATAAATTCATTTGTTTTGAAAACAGTACAATATGATATGACAGATTAAATGGTTATGATTAGATGACAGTGGAAAGTTGTTTTACACTGTCATTGACTTAGTGCACTAGCTTTACACTCTTTACATATTCATGTTTAACATTTTGAATCTGTAATAATTGATTGAGTTTTCTTGCTTGCAGGACAAGGATGAAAGTGAAGAGAGTATTCGCAAGGGTTTGCCAGTTGTGTCATTCTCTATTGGAGACTCTGCAGAGTTTTTGTATGGTGATGAAAGTAATGTTGCTAAGGCAAAGAAAGTTGTTCTTGAGTCTGGGGATGTTTTGATCTTTGGTGGCAAGTCAAGAAAGGTTTTTCATGGCGTTGCTTCTATTGATCCAAACAGCGCCCCTAGCCTCTTGGTCGAAGAAACAGATCTCCGTCGTCCTGGCCGATTGAATCTTACTTTCAGACAGTATTAAGTTAAATTAAATGGCCTCTTCATTTTGACTATTGTAGATTATTTTGAAACCGATTTCGATAGTTTAATTGGGCAGTGCTTGTAATGCTATGCTATGCTAATTTTGTATCCATATTTGGCTCTTTGTCGGTATAGTTTCTCACATTTTCAAAAATCTTGTAGTCTTCAGTGACAGCGACAATCTAATTATTATGAATGAATTTTGCTTTATCACGGTTTCTCTCCCTTATTACTGGCATTATGATGATTTGATTTGATATATCAGTTGGTGATCTAATGTAAGTTCTTTTGGACGAATTTCTAATAAATTGACTGTTAAGGATTCCCATTAGATATAATGTAAGTTCTTTCCAGTCTCTATGCGTGAATTGTATTTTAAGGATAACCATAGATCCAAGTATTATTCATGATTATCACATTTGGTTATGTATTGTCATAACTTGAACTTCAAGTTTTTGATATTCTCAGCTACCTAAGTGTTTGGAACCACGCCAGGATCCTCTAATGGTGCGGTAGGAATGAAGCTACCAATTGTTTCTGTGCGTTAAGTTGATTTTGGATGCGGAAACAAACACACTACTTCAATTTAGTATTTTAGTAAAACAGTTGTCAATCAGAATTAACAAAGTGAAAAAAAAGCTATTCATTGTTTTGATTTTTAAGGGGAAATATAATTTTACTTCAAACCCACCCTTCCCTTTTTTATTGTTAGGTATAAATAGCATCACACACAGATCATTTTGCACTTATAAATAGAGTAAGCCGAGCTTTCGTTAGCAATGCTTGGCTCAACCACGTATAATTTAACCTATAAAATAACATTACAGTATATTCTTCTGAAACAGTTTCTTGTCCAAGAATCAAGCTCGGTTTTCCAAAGCAAATGCAGCAGAATCAACATGCAAAAGCAAGGAAGAATAAATTTTTTGCTTCAATCTGTCAATAGTCTCCACCAGCCCTTCATTTTCTGAGTTTAAACTGCTTCTCAGTTTCTCTAGCCACTCATTTGCATGCTTAAGGTGGGACAATGTCAACGCTATGTGGTTGGCTTGTGCCATTTGTCTTCCTGCAACATCCTTACTTTCCTTGCCCTTCTCTTGGAAGGCCCTAGGAAATCCAACATCCAATGTATTTTCTAAGTACCTAATGAACCATGATCTTGTTTCGTTCAATAAGACTTCTTTTAGCTCGTTGATCTGTTTTATACCGTTCTCTTTGGCCCATTCTTGTTTTTCAGTGATTGATAATTCTGTTAATGGTTTTGGAGACTTTGATGTGCTTTTAGCATGAACTAGACCTGCTGTTTTGCCATTTTTATGTTTTTCTGCAGGAGATTGAATTTTATGTAATTGAATGGATTTCGATTTCGATTGAGTTGTACCATTTGGCTGCTCCATGAACTGTTGGAGTGCAAAAAACTTTTCTAGTGTGACATGTGGGTTCTCTGATGCTGCAGAAGAGCAGATATTTGCAAACATACTGAAAAAAAGCAAACACAGAGGCAATAACTGAGGGGAAGAAAAGCACAAGAAGTAAGGATTCACTCATCTCAGTCTCTAATTAACTTGTGTCATTTATTCCTGTAACGATAAATTAGTTGAGTGTCGTAATTTAGATTAAGATTTTACATACCTTAAGCACTTAACTATCTTAGCTGCTTCAGATGCTTCTTTTTGAGCTTCTACTACAACTTGTGAAGCTAGTTGTTTCCTTCTAAGAATTCCCTTATAAAATGAAAATAAGGCGGTCAACTGGGAACGAGAATCTACTTTACTTCTTTGAGTTAACTAAGTGACTAAATTATAAGAAAGGAAGTCATTGAATAAGAGGGACAGTAAAATTTAGTACACCTTTCCAGGCCTTAAAAGTTTGGCTGGCAAATTGGACCATGAAATTGTCTCGTTACAGATTCTTTTATCTTGATTATTCGACAAAAAATTCAAGTTCGAATTTTCATGTTTTGTGGAACTGCGCTTGATAGAAGTGCTTTTAGAAGGTAGCATGGCTGTCTCTTGGATGTTTGATTGAGCAACGTCTTGCTTCGTTGAAAATGCTTCAAGTCGAGTACGAGTTGAGGTTGTTTGGAGTACCTGTGATGCTAAAATCAATCACTATCAACACTAAACGCGGTCTTTCTTTTAATTTTAAGTTTACTTTATTCAATTATAATATATTTTGTTTTTGCTATATTCTTGAAATGAAATTAAATCATTTTCAGCTGGTGTGCAGAAAAATAATATGCCCTTACCCTTTCTGTCGCGATCTTCATGGTTGCTATACATATATAGTGACCTATGAAGCATGGATATTGACACGGACACGATACTGACATATCGAGATCGGTAATAATTTGAGAAAATGAATTAATTGAATGTAATCAAGGTGTCGGTGTCAGATACTGGGACACACCTTCAGTGCTATAGAGATGGTGACACTACATTAATTTCTTCTAATGAACACTCTTTGTGGGAACATGCAGCATTACATTCTATTGTTCATTGATTAAATAAAAGTAAATAAAAAGACTCACACTGGATGTATCCAAAATACTTTCTACATTCATTGAAATTCTTTACAATTTTCATTTTAAGGGACTAGTCATAGTTGTTCCAAAAATGCTTTTCATTTTCCAACTATTCCATAGTCACATCAGAGAGAGGTTTAGTTCTTCAACTAAACAAATTCATGAGCCTTCAGAAATTGAAATTCCAGATCAAGAATCATACCTGACCTTTAATCTCTTGCTGCTTTCCTTTTGTAGATCCCACCTTCTTACCATCTACACCATTCTCTGAATCATTAACTTTGCTTCCTACATTTGTATCCGGAAAATTCACTTTTAAGTTTGGATTTACAACACCTTGCATGTACCTGGATGAAACACCAACCTTTTCTTCTTTAATAACAATCTTCTGCCTTGAACTTGTGTTTTCTTTCGCTTCTATTATTATATCCGTTGATTTCGAACCATTAACTCCATTTTCAGGATGCGTTCGACCCTCTGATGACTCCAACATCTGCATTAAATCCTTTGGATTACCTTCAAAAGGGTGTCTTCCAGGAACTGGTCTAATCCCGACTAGAACTGGGACTGGTGTACCGGGCTCGATCTTATCAACATAAAAGAATTGCCCTAGCTGCAACTTATTGTTCAGAATAAGCTCATTGTCTTCCTTGGAGAGTGAGACATAGGTTGAATGAGATGAATCTGAGACTTTTATGAAGAAACCTTGGTTAGGCCATAATTCAGAACCAGATAATGCAGGCACAATGCTGATCACTTGCAGAAGGACTGAGCGGTATTCGCCGCGAACTTTCACATTAGAGTCCATAGTTTGGAGAAGCTTCAATAGAACTCCAGGTATGAGAGATGCCATTTTTATTCCCTTTTGTCCAATTATATTTAAACTCTGTTTGATGTATCATAACTCAAAGAGTTAGTAAAAAGAGAAAAAAAAACATATCTGGGATATTAAGAATGTTGTGTTGGATGTGTTGAAAGACTAGAAGACATAGGATTAGGAATGACAACATTTGAGAGAGTTGGGAGAGCACCTATCGTAGAAAAGGTGGTGGAAACCCGGCTTAAGTGGTTTGGATGTCTGGAGAGGAAATTGTAGATTCTGTAGCAAGGAAATAGATCAGATAAAGGGTAGTCAAATTGCCTCAGGCCGAGGAAGATCTATAAAGAAAGACTTAGATATAAAGAATATCATGAATTTTTGGATTAGAGCAAAATAGACATGTTTATTTATGCAATAGTATGTAAATATATTTTTGAATGATTACAGGTTAAGTTTGGTGTCATACAAAGGGGAAAAAATATAAAGGCTTTTTGATTGAACACAATCCATGCAAAGCTTCTTGAAAAATATGAAATATTATTCAAAGGCATAAAACGTCAGCTTTATCTCTACTATTTTTTTAGTTTTATGTACTTGATTTGGGTGGTTCATGTGTGTTCTTTTTTTTTTACTTTGTTCTAGTTTAAGCTTTGATAGTTCAAAAGGCAAAACATTCAATTTCTTTTGGAAAACAATTTATTATTGGCTAAATAAATCAGAAAAGGGTGTTTCATAATCCAAATCTGTTTCCTCCTCAAATAATAATAATAATTAATAATCCAATTGGTTTCAGGTGCTGAAAATTGTAATTCAACTAAAAAGGTAATGATTATCTATGTAGCACTAACACTTCTGATTGAAGACATGTTCCAGGATATAATACGTGTCGGTATCGGATACCGACACAAAATCAACATCTTGATTACATTCAATTAATACGTTTTCTCAAAGTATCGTCGTGTTAGTGTCGTGTCCATTATATGTATTAGTATCTGTAATAAATCTGAATGATACATTTTCTTTCATACAAGTATATCTTAGTTTGAAATTATGAAGAATTGCAACATTGTAAAGTTTATTTATTTATTTTCATTTTATATTTGAATTTCCTATTAATGGGATGTGCAAATACAAAAAATGTGAACAGTTTTTATCATTAGAAATTCTAATATGTAATATTAATTAGACATTATTTTTCTTCTGTCAGTTGTATTGTTTCAAAACATTATTTCATAATTCTAACTACACAGGATTTAACTTTGTTATTTCAACACTTTTGCAACTAAACACCAAAATTCTTTAAAAAAATCTGAATACATTATAGCCAAAAGGATTAAGATCTCACCCTAGTACACCTTATAAACACAAAATCTATGGTTCTCTCTTGTACAAAACCAATTTCATGTCATACATTTCTTCAAAGAATGGAATAAGAAATGAATATCAAGTGAAACATAAACTTGAGAAATTAAGAACATAATTAAAAGTAACAAACAAAATTGAGTTAGTATTGTAACATACCTATAAAGAAGAACTAAGAGTATAGACATGTTGCATGATCATGACATTACCCATCTCTTGAAATTGAGCAAAAAATTTGATGATAAAATTAAAAGCCAAGATATGAGAAATATGAGCTATACAAAGAAAATGTAAAACTTTGCATGTGAGGCACGTAATCATTGAATTCTTCTTGGCTTCAAAGCTAAGGGACCATTATATGCGTGTGTGACAATATATGAAACACTTTTGTAAGACATATTAGGTTTTTTTTTGTGTTTTTTTGTTTTGTCTCGTTCTTCTAGCTTGTAAAAGAATGAGTCTTAGTAATTATGAGTTCAACCGAGAGATAAATAAAGTCGAATTAAATATTATTTTTTGTTAAAATTCAAATTTAAATTATTTTGAATAATTTGCTTTTTACTAAAGTTCGTTGATCAATTGAGTTTTTTTTTTTTTAAATCACTTGGTTAGCTTTTTGTGTGTTAAAAATAATTTAATGGAATAATGGTTCATGATTCTCCATGTTGGTGGGGCTCGATCTGGTAATATTTCATTTTAATGTAGAGACAAAGTAACCATTAAAAAAGGTAAGGATATTGCCATGTCCATTTCTTAGTTATATTAGTTAGTTAGTTACATATTACTATGATATTAGTTTGTCTAATAACTTTTCCCATAAATTATTTTTTTAAACATTTACACAAATATCTTATTAGATCCCCTGGCTCAATGAATAAAATTATACAGACGTTACATTTTATCATATAGATATTTTTAAAAGTACATTGCAAAATAATATTACAATATAGCATAAAACTATAACAAAATAAGATTAGATGTCTATATAATTTTTTTGTAGTGTCAGTAACATTATTTAAACTATTATTTAATTGATATAAATTTAGACTAATATATCGTTTTTCGTTTTAATTTTACTACCTCTATTCCTTTATATGAGAATCATTGGATAAATTTGTTTAGAGAGCTTTCTAAATTTTTTCTTGTATTGTTACTATAATAAATAGAAATCATTAGAGAAAATATAATAAAAATTATAACAATAATGAGAAACAATTATTATTGTTTTTTCTAATTGGGAATCAATTATATCAAGAGATATGTAACATTTATATAAATAATGAGAAAAACAGTTTATTAATTTAACTAACTTTTACAACTAATACCATCTGAGCTAAAATGTGTTTACTATATTTTCTGTTTGAAAAGTTCGAAACCAAATACTAGAATTACATAAATACATCTGTGGAAAAAATATAAAATTCTAGAAATAAATTGGCTGAAAATATGAAATGTAGTAAAGAGTCAGCTAAAAGATATACATAGGCTGAACAAATATAAAATCTCGAAATATTCATATAAAATAATATTTTTAAGGAATTCTTCATTACTATTTCAACAAGAGTTTTGGGAAAAATTGCCTTAAGAACAACTTTAAAATGAAAATTTTAATCAATATCAACTAAATTATACTCCTACGCTACACTCTACATTTTATTAAAAATTTAATTTAATTTATTCATTAAAAATAAAACTCAAATTTCATAATTTTCAGTATAAATTTGTATTTTATAAAAATTGATTTTTTTTAGAACACTAATATGTTCAAAAAAAAATTTAAATGAATTGCGAAACACAGAGTTTGAGTCTTAAAAAAAATTTGTGTTGTGAAAAATATTTTACAATTTCTCTAAAACACATTTTGATTTAAAAAAATTTTAAAAAAAAATTCAGAACACACATTTTGAAAAACATTTGTTTTTATACATAATTTGAATTTTTTAGAATATATTTATGTTTTAAAATTTTTAAAACTTAAATTGAATTTAATAGATAAAAAAGTATAAAATAAATAATTTATATAAAATATTAGGATAAGAGTATAAATAATTTTCTCTATTTTTCCAAACACATTAAAGAAATGCCCATTAACTTAAAGAATCTTTCTTCATGGCAGTACCAAAAGCATGCCTTTATTTCAATATACTCTGATGTAGGACTTCCCACATTTGCCATAAAGTGAAATTCTTTTCTCTTTCATGATTTATTAAAAACCTCAAATTTTTAGCAATATTATTACCATATTGACAAGAAAAATAAAATAAAAATTGTATTGATAATAATAATCAATTATATTAGTGGTACATAAAATTTATATAGTTAATGAGAATAATAATTAATTATGTAATTAAATGTAAATTATTTTTGGATTTAATGTTTATGTATGGTGTAGAAAGTTTTATACTCAATCAATCTCCAATCGTTTATTAAAACGGTTATAATTATCTAATAAAGTGATAAAATCAATGTTTTAATTAACTCTCAGTTTAAAATTAATTACATGCATAATTTTATTTTTTTATCAAAAATATTCTTAACTCCACTTTTCTCTGTTGAGGATTGAAGAAATAGATGGAAGGAATGATGGGAACCAATATAATTAATAATTAATTATTATTGGAAAGAATAAGATGGTGATTATAATTAATGCTGATAGTTTAAGCGTAATTTAGAAGTAATTGTATATGATGTATGTAAGATAGAGAGATTGAGTATAACTCAACATCTTAAATTGTAATGCTAGCTTGTATTGAAAAAGCTACTTTTTGTGTGTTTTCCTTCATATAAAATAAGCTAGTTTATATTATTATAGCTTCTTTAAAAATCTAAAAATCTGTTTGGCCCAACTTCTCCTTAGAAAAAGAAGAGAAGACATATACAAGTTAGGCCAAACAATACTTTAGAAAATGAAGTAAATTTTTTGTTTTTTTTAGTCCTCTTTTTTATCATATCCACAAAATAGTCTATTTTTATTTTAAAATTGAACTTTTGAGTCCCTCGATTATTATATTTGTTATAGTTTGGGTTTCAACTTAAATTTTTCACTTTAAAATGGTTATTCTTGACCTAAAAAATGAATTAATTGTCCTAAATTTGACGAAAATGTACCGCTTTTAGAGGCAAAAATAACCAATTTTTAATAGTTATTTTTTACTTTAAAAAATGTGATAATTAAATAATTAAAATATTTGATTTTAAAATAGGAGATTATTGTCGTGATTGTGATAAAATAGAAAAATAAAAAAGTGTAATTAAATTTAACCATTTGGCAAATGAAGGAGCTCTAATGGAGATCAAACAAAAGAGAAATCAATTGATTCAACCATGTGGCTTCATGTGCAATTTTATGTTTAAAGCACAAATACATGCTAGTAATCCTTTGTCCCTAATTATAAGACTTCTTTGACATAATTATTTGTCCATAAATATAAGATTTTTTACAAATTTCAAAATATATTTATTATTATTTTTTTGTTAAATATATTTCTTATTAATAATATCGAATTATTTTAAAATATGAAAAGTTAAAGTTGAATACATTTACACATAAAAAGTAATTTAATAATAGTCGTACAATTCTATATAAAAAAAAATCATACACAAATTATACACAGTTTCAATTTTTCTTAACATAGGACAAAAGTGTCTAGGGGTCTTATTAATAGGTATGGAGAGTGTATTAATTATAGAGTTGAAAACTTGTTGTTTTAGTTTGGGAGTATGACATAATCATGCTTTGGTATTATTTGACTAGGTTTGGACTAGTTTCTTGAAGTTTTAATTAGTTTGTAATTATTGTGATCTTGAACTTTGATATTTTTGTGATTCAATGGTTAATTATATGGTATTTTAATTGAGTGGTTTTTATGATATTTATAGGAAGGACGTGTTCAACCCATAGAATTGCCCCTTAAATTATATGCAATATCTCTAAATGGATTTGTAAAGTTTACTTTTCTAATTAAGGTTCGAAATTTAGTAAAAAAAATTAAGTTTCAAAATGTGATTTGATTTCCTCGGTTGATACCTAAAATTTTAATTTATCTCTTAAATTAATATACGTGTGCTGTGTGAGTGGTTTTATTTGTAAGTTCCATAGACCGAATTTTCTTCGACCTTTGCAATTTTACCAAAAAAAAGAAAGAAAAAAATTGTTTTTTTAGTGGGGGAAGATATCTCTTTTGAATCCTAAAAATAATTTTTTAAGTTAAAATTTTATTTTAAAAAAAAAACAAAATTTGGGACTATAAATCTAACAAAAAAAACTGTTAATTTTTTTTCTTTCAAATTATACAAATTTTCTGACGTTGGACGAAAATAATATAATATAATTTTATGCAAACGTTGGACGGAAATAATATAATATAATTTTCTTCTGCATATTATTTTTCCTTGCTTTAAAAATTATCTCTGCAAAAGACTATTCACTGACATTAAAATGATTCTGCAAACTAATAATGCTAGTCTTTTCGTCATTCTTCCAAGTTGTTTCGTTAGCATCTCTAACTTTTAAATAAAAAATCTTTTAATATCTCTAAGTTATGAACTGAAATGTCGATTCAAGGCAATAACAATTTAGTATGTCATATTTTGCACCATAGCCTTTGAGTTGACTTCCAAATTAGAATAAATTTGATTATCATTGTTCCCCTCTAACACTAAATTGCTATGAGAATCAGCATATCTGGATATTGATGATCCTCTCATAGATAAATGATTTATGTTATATGAATTAGATAAACTGAAACCAAAGATCTAATGAATTGTATTTTTAGGACTCGTGTAACTTGAACCTTATATTTCTATATTTTCTCCAAAATAATTTCTAATTCCCTAAAATTGAGTTTGACATGTGTGAGTGCTCTCGAGTGAATTATTATTATTTTTTTCAGAATTTATTCTAAGTTGAAGTTAAGGTATTGTAGTACCCCAATTTTGTCCGACTAATTAAAAGTAATTCAAAAAAATAAGTAATAATACGTTTAATAAATATTTTATTATAAAATCTAAAATCATTATTTGGAGTTTATATTTACATAAATATTTTCATTACATTTAAAAAAATTAAATTAAAAACAAACCAACATAAAACAAAGAAAAGATTGTTTACACGTTTGCTGTTTCTAACATGCAAGAATATTTCATTTGTCTAATGCAAAGCACCAAACACTTTCTTCATCTTACTGCTTTGAAACACCTTAAAATATTTCAAACAAACCAGTTCAAATACTTCATGCACACAACTGAAGCTTACTAAGGTTATTATTTTTGTTAGTGGTACACTCAATCAAAAAGGTCAGCCACCTTTTTTTCATTTTCATCTCTGCACTTCCAATATTTCTTCCAAAACAATATAAAATTCATACGTCAATTTATCTCGTAGACACATAGATCCAACCTTCTAGTCTATAAATTAAAGTAAAATTCAGTTTTGATAGGAGGGAGGGAGAGTTTTATTTTTCAAAGAGCAATGATATTTGAACACAATTTTAAACACAAATATTTGGCCCCCATACAATCTCTCTCTCCATTTAATTTCCCTTTTTTTTTTACTTTCCCCCTTTTTTGTCTCTCTTTTTTCACATTTTTTTGTCTTCCTCTACAAAAATAAATACATTCATCTTCCCTTTCTTCCATAATTCATCCTTCTTCCTTTTATTTATTTATTTTAATCAAAAAAATTTATGAAGTAACTTGAGCAACTTTATCTCCTCACTTGCAAGGTAACTTCTCATTTCTTTCTTTCCCACAATGTTGAGTTTCAAGTTTTGTCTTTCATTTAAGAATGTGTTGTTTTTTTTAGACAGTAATATTGAGAAAAATTGCAGTTGTAGCTATGCAAAGACTCTAGATCATCAAGTATCTTACCTTCCCCTCTTTCAACACAATTTTAATCATACTTAAACTTTCAACTAAAACATTATACACCGCTACACTCCAATTGTAGCTATGCAGAGACTCTAGATCATCATGTATTTTAATATAACGAGTATTTACTCGATTTCCTGATTGGGAAAAATAGAACTCGCCTTTGGCGAGGAGTATATAAAGTCTACAAAAATTGACTATGTTCTGACGATACATGTGAAGCAATACACCAATCATATCACGTTTTTCCTCTAAACAACAACAATGTATCACATTCCTCATTTTCATATTCTTTCAAAGGCTCACCTACTATTGGTAGTCCTTTAGCTAAACATACGTCACTTGGAGTAAAATTAACTATTCTACCTCTAATCCTAAATCCCCCACTACGTCCATCCCACCTACTAGCCAACTCTGACAATAGAGCACTAGAAATTTGTAAATTTTTTTGGCATATCTAAAACTCATTTGAATGGAGTTGTCATAATTTGAGTTTGATTTGCATTTGTCAAATGAAGGTTGATTTCATGCAACAAATTTGGTAAACATATATGTCTCACACGTATCTGAAAAGTATGAATATACGGTTAATATTGATAAATAAATTGCAACAATGCAAAAACAACTAGTTTATAAATTCCTTATATTTTTTTTCATTTGTCGGTGTCATGTCTTAAAGCATCAGAACTGTAGAAAAATAAATATCAAAATGTTAACATTTAAATAAAATAGCTCATTTATGATACTAAATTTATCTAAATTGAAATAATAGACAAAAATATACTTGAATATCAAGCATTTAAGCATATAAAGCAAAATCATTTAAGCATATAGAGCAAAATCATTATGTCTAATTAAGTTGTTGTGTGTTTGCAGCTACAGGGTCAACATTTATAAGATTTCTTCAAAAGATCAAGGCAAGATATGACTATGGAGTGGTGATATTTATATTAACATTCTGTTTGGTTACTGTATCGAGGTACAAAGTGGAAGAATTTTTCGACCTTGCAAATCAGATACTTTCAACAATTATAATAGAAGCAGTAACTTGTATGCTCATTTCCATATTTGTTTGTCCTGTATAGGCAGATCAAGAACTTCATAACTTGGTTGCTTCCAACATTGAAAAACTAGCAAATTACCTTGAAGGTATAATAATAATAATAATATATTTGAAACATGTTCGTGCTAAAAGTGCAATTGTAATTTAGAACTATACACTAATATGTAAAAATAGAAACAAATAAGCCAAAAATAGAAACCCTAAATCAACAACTAAAAACCCTAAATTGAAGGAAACAACAATCATACAAAGAAGCAACAACAATGATAAAGAGAAGTAAACTTACAATAAAAATACCCAACAAGCGACAACAAGAGCAACGAGAGCAAGCGAACAAACGGGTGCAACAAGCGAGCGAACGAACGACAGAAATCGAATGCAACGAGAGCGAGGGACAACGAGGAAAATGGAGAAACGAAGAGAAGAAGATGAAGAAGCATGCAGGCTCTCGGTGGAGAAGAAGATGGAGAAATGAAGAGAAGAAGATGGAGAAGGATTCAAGAAGGAGAGAAAGGGTTTCTGAAAAATAGAAAGAGAACTATCAAAATGACTAAAACGTTCCTTAAGTATGCATATGCCTTTAAGTATGTTTACGTATATAGTATATGTGTTTGTATTTATGTTTAAAGTTGTGTTTAAATAACATTTTTGTTTTCAAAAGAAATAATCAACAAAGAAAGGAAAGGAAGTATAAAAATAACATAAAGAGAAGGAAAGAAAAGAGAAATTTCTTAGAAAACGAGAAACAGAGGTGATCAGAGATCATTACCGTTTTCAAGTTCCACCGGTAATCGCTGCTAACCACCACCAACACCTTCGTACACCAACTGTTGCCTTCTCCTTTGCGTCATACTGCAAATCTGCGCATCACTTTCATGTTTGTTGCTCTGCTCTCTCTATCTTTCTACTACTATCACTATATCAAACTTATATTAAAAATGTTCCTTAAGTATGGCCTTTAAGTATGTTTACGTATATAGTATATGTGTTTAAAGTTGTGTTAAAATAACATTTTTGTTTTCAAAAGAAACAATAAACAAAGAAATGAAATGAAGTATAAAAAGAACATAAAGAGAAGGAAAGAAAAGAGAAATTTCTTAGAAAACGAGAAACAGAGGTAATCAGAGGTCATTACCGTTTTCAAGTTCCACCGGTAACCGCCGCTAACCACCACCAACACCTTCGTACACCAACTGATGCCTTCTCCTTTGCGTCATACTGCAAATCTACGCATCACTTTCATGTTTGTTGTTCTGCTATCTCTATCTTTTTACTGCAATCGATGTATCAAACTTATATTATAAATGTTCCTTAAGTATGTATACGCCTTTAAGTATGTTTACATATATAGTATATGTGTTTGTATTTGTGTTTAAAGTTGTATTTAAATAACATTTCTGTTTTCAAAAGAAATAATCAACAAACAAAGGAAAGGAAGTATAAAAAGAACATAAAGAGAAGGAAAGAAAAGATAAATTTCTTAGAAAACGAGAAACAGAGGTAATCAGATGTCATTACCGTTTTCAAGTTCCACCGGTAACCGCCGATAACCACCACCAACACCAACTGATGTCTTCTCCTTCGCGTCATACTGGAAATCTGCGCATCACTTTCATGTTTGTTGCTCTGCTCTCTCTAACTTTTTACTGACATCACTATATCAAACTTATATTAAAAATATTCCTTAAGTATGTATATGCATTTAAGTATGTTTACGTATATAGTATATGTATTTGTATTTGTGTTTAAAGTTGTGTTTAAATAATATTTCTGTTTTCAAAAGAAACAATCAACAAAGAAAGGAAATGAAGTATAAAAAGAACATAAAGAGAAGAAAAGAAAAGAGAAATTTCTTAGAAAACGAGAAACAGAGGTAATCAGAGGTCATTACCGTTTTCAAGTTCCACCGGTAACCGCCGCTAACCACCACCAACACTTTCGTACACCAATTGCTGCCTTCTCCTTCATGTCATACTACAAATTTGCGCATCACTTTCATATTTGTTGTTATTCTCTCTCTATCTTTTTACTGCTATCACTGTATCAAACTTATATTAAAAATGTTCCTTAAGTATGCATACGCCTTTAAGTATGTTTACGTATATAGTATATGTGTTTGTAATTGTGTTTAAAGTTGTGTTTAAATAACATTTCTGTTTTCGAAAGAAACAATCAACAAAGAAAGGAAATGAAGTATAAAAATAATATAAAGAGAACGAAAGAAAAGAGAAATTTCTTAGAAAACGAGAAACAGAGGTAATCAGAGGTCATTACCGTTTTCAAGTTCCACCGGTAACTGCCGCTAACCACCACCAACACCTTCGTACACCAACTGTTGTCTTCTCCTTCGCGTCATACTGCAAATCCGCGCATCGCTGTATCAAACTTATATTAAAAATGTTCCTTAAGTATGTAGACGACTTTAAGTATGTTTACGTAGATAATATATGTGTTTAAAGTTGTGTTTAAATAACATTTCTATTTTCAAAAGAAACAATCAACAAAGAAAGGAAATGAAGTATAAAAAGAACATAAAGAGAAGGAAAGAAAATAGAAATTTCTTAGAAAATGAGAAACAGAGATAATCAGAGGTCATTACCATTTTCAAGTTCCACAGGTAACCGCCGCTAACCACCACCAACACCTTCGTACACCAATTGTTGCCTTCTCCTTTGCGTCATACTGCAAATTTGCGCATCACTTTCATATTTGTTGATATGCTCTCTCTATCTTTTTACTGCCATGTATCAAACTTATATTAAAAATATTCCTTAAATATGTATACGCTTTAAGTATGTTTACGTATATAGTATATGTGTTTGTATTTGTGTTTAAAGTTATGTTTAAATAACATTTCTGTTTTCAAAAGAAACAATCAACAAAGAAAGAAAGGAAGTATAAAAAGAACATGAAGGAAAGAAAAGAGAAATTTCTTAGAAAACGAGAAACAGATGTATTCAGAGGTTATTACTGTTTTCAAGTTCCACCAGTAACCGCCGCTAACCACCACCAACACCTTTGTACACCAAATGTTGTCTTCTCCTTCACGTCATACTGCAAATCTACGCATCACTTTCATGTTTGTTGCTCTGCTCTCTCTATCTTTTTACTGCCATCACTGTATCAAACTTATATTAAAAATGAGATTTTTCTTAAACTTGAGATTTGTATTTGAAAATTTATTTTAAGATGTACTGAACTTTTGCTTTAAGAAACCTTGCCCTTGGTTTAGGATTTTATTGACAAATGAGTTTAAATCGGCCTTGTGGGTCTGCAAAACGGCCTTATGAGTTTTGAAGTAAGGCTTATGTGTTTAAATGATTTCCCGATGATGCAGTCTGCAAAACGTGATACCCTTAAGAATTTAATTAGCTTGGGTTACTGTGATGGTCTGATAGTGCTTTTGATTGCCTTGCTTTATTGCTATGAAACATGAGTTGTTTTTGAAATGATGGTTAAACTCTTATTTTATTGAATCTTGTTTATTCATTTTTTTTTTCAAAATAAATAAATAAAATATTGCTCCATTTATGTTATATCTTGACGGATTTTTAAAATTCATTTTTTTTAATAATTATATAAAAAAAATTATTTTAAAGTGGTTAATTAGATATAACATCTTTTTAATCTTTGAACATTCACGACACAAGTTATACAATTTGAGGATTTTAAAAGCTCATTTTATTAACAAAATAATAAAACTGTTTCTAAGTGGGTTAATTATATGTGACATCTTTTTAATCTTAAAGTTTTTTTTTAAAACACAAGTTGTACAACTTGATAGTCTTAAAACTCGTATTTTTTTTAATAATTATTCAAATCAAACAGACTCATTTTTTTGTCAAAATGACCTTTTTCTTTAAAAGCATTTAACACAACCACATTTTAACCAAGAACTACGTAGGAGCAAAATGACATTCTTGTCAAGCACACTAATAAAAACTTTTTTTTTCACTCTTTTTAAACATACTTTTATCACAAAAAATCACATTTATAAAAATAATTTATATTCATATTTAATAATAAAGGGAAATAAATATATTTAAGTTGATATAATTTTGCACAATTAATTATAGGTAATCGTATTTTAACGGATGTCGTAGAGTGTTAATACCTTCCTTATGACTCTCGAACTCAAAATCTGGTTTCAAATACCATTTTTATATATTTTTTCTCTATTTTTAATGGTTTTTCAATATTTTCTCTATTTTAAAATAAATTTTGGTGGCGACTCCATTGAATTCGAAGAAAACTCGAAATTTTAGGCCACGACAAATATGACATTTTTGCCTTCTAAATTAATTTTTACCTTCCAATTTATTATTGATGCCACTTTAAATGAATGTATCAAAGTATATCACAACATAAATCATTAAATCATTTTAATTCAATTAACTTTTGATCAAAATTAATTTTATAAATTCAATTCATTTAAAATCAATTTTTATCAGCACCGCTTAGTCAAACACACATTGATGTAACAAGAAATCGTGATGCCGGTAATCTTATAGGAAATTTTTATATTTTGCTTTTTTTTGTTTTTGGATATTTAGCGAGTAAACATTCATTGTTGTCACATTAATATTTGAAAGTATCAAATTACAAATACACCTTTAATATTTATTAATAATTTAAAGAATAAAATTGAAACACATTTGAAGTTTAAACCGCTTAACTAAAGATATATTTAAAGATATATTTGAGAATCAAAATAACTAAAAAAATATAATTAAATATATTTTTATAATTTTGATATACTCAAGTACTATTGTTACAATTTTAAAAATCAAAATAGTTGTTTACTAACCCTCCCATTTTTCTAAGCGTTAGATCGAATACATAGAACGTGATAAAAAACAATAAAAGGAGATTTATATTTTGATCATGTGAATATATATTTCACATATCCTACTATAATAGAAGAACAACTCTTTATTATAATATCATAAACTCTAATTTTCTTTTTAATTCATATTACTTCATTTCTGAACAGAATAATACAACAATATGAAAGTACATAAATGACAAAATTACACATTAATATATATATTACTTAACGAAAGAAATATAAATAAAAGAGTATTTGAAAATTAATATATTAGATATAAAATTTTGATCATATACATCAATTTTTTTATAAAAAATTTAGCGTATATTTGATTTCAGATGAGATAGGATTCTAGATTTATTGAAACCGAATTTTCAATGGTACACTACTGAAGAGTTTTTCTTTTAGGTATAAATTTAGCTGAAGAGCTTTATTTAATTTATAAAGTTTTTGATTTATTATTGTGACTTGAATCTGTGTGGTTCATGGGCACATCAATTTGGCATTACTCAATGTTTTTGACCCTTTTTTGGATGAATTATTTTGACCTGCCATTTTTTAAATACACTTCTATTCGATCTACGATTTGTATTATAGAACATAGAATTAATAAACTAGATGCAATCCGTATTGCACATCGCAACTAATAAATTATAATATTATTAGAAAATATCCTATTTTAAATTCGAATTTAAAATTATATAGTTGTAGATAAATATATTTATTATCGACAAAAAAATAATTTGCAGAAAGGCCGTACTCTTCGATGGAAGTATTTTTTTTGAGTTTAAATATAATCTACGTTGGTCTTATATAAGTTAGTCTTCTTTTGATTTTCGTCTTTATAAATTTGTATTTTTTTTTCAATATTGCTACCAACCCCTAAATTGCTATTCATATCTCTCAAAATTAAAAAAAATTAAAATGATCAAAATGCCACTACCATCAATGTTACACATTTATTATCTCATAACTCATATTTATCAACTTTCATCACACCTCATAACTCACATACAAAAATCATCATAAAAAGGTATGTTATTTTTTTTTTTTTGTAAATCTGGGAATTTTACGTGAACTCAGTTCACGTACGTTCTGGAGTTACGTGAACTTAGTTCACGTATGTTTAAAAAAAATTAAAAATCTCAGACTTTACGCAATTTGAATTCACGTACATATACGTGAACTCAGATTGCGTAATCAATGGAGTTTGAAACTTAAATCCTCATAGTGTACGCAATCTGAATTCACGTACACCTTGTTGGGTTTTGGGCTCCCTTCCTATGTTGAGAAATGTCCAATATGTGCAAGGTCATGTGTCTCACTTAACCAAGTGGAGAGAGGTCAGATTAGTGAGAGAGAGAGAGATAGCTGAATTCAGAGAGTGAGGCAAAGAGAAAAGTGAGAGAGGAAGAGCAAAACCCATTTTCGCATAAAATAGAGTAGCTGCACTAGATTCACGATTTCTCCTTCGTTCACCGTCGGGTTGGGCTGAAATATGGACAGCAGGTTTGTGACTCATGGTACTTCAATCTGACCGGTTGGATCGTCGATCAGAGGTCTGAGGTTGGAGAAATTGAGTTCGGCCAATAGTAGTTTTTCCTGGTTTTTCTGCTGAACTTTATTCTCAATTTCATGCTTGTTTTTTCATTGTTTTGGCTGATTATTATGCTGGTTACCTTGCTGTTTTTGGCTAGTTACTGAGCATGAATTTGTGCCATATTTGAAACTCTCTTGTACCCATATTTTGATCATAGTGGAGCTCTATTACTGGCTTGGTCCCATGGTTGTTTACTTCTCACATTGAGAAGGTTTTTCCACGTTAAAAATTATTGTGTCTTTTGTGGTAGTGATTTTAGTTGTTGTGATTATTTGTTGTTGCTCCTCACAGATTCTTGCAAGTTTGGGAAATTGATTATCCGCTGCATATTGCTCTGTTAGAGTTGTTATTGTTATTTGTTGTTGAATTTCCCATCACACATACGTGAACTAAGATTGCGTAATCATTGAATGTTGAATAATAAGCCATGTACGTGAACTGAAATTGCGTAAACATCTCAGTATATACGCAATCTTTATTCACGTACGTGAACTCAATTTCACGTAAGTTTAGGTGAAGTGAATTCACGTACGTGTACGTAAACTGAGTTCACGGATATTTTCTAGAATTCAATTTACGTAAACCTACGTGAACTTAGTTCACGTAAACTTACGTGAAATTGAATTCACGTAAATGTTAGCAAAATCTTGAATATGGTTAATGATGATTGATGGGGATTGATGGTGATTGATGATAATTAATGATGATTGATGATGATTTATGAAGATGGTTAATGATAATGATGGTTAAGGTTGAATAAAATGAAGAATATGAAGAATGTGTTGAATGAAGATAGAATAAAGAAGAAGAAGAAGATGAGTTAGGTTAATGAAGAGGAAGAAGGGGAGGGTAATTTGGGAATATTAATTTTTTAAAACATTTGAGGGGTGTGGGTAGTAAATTAGGGGGTGTTAATAGCAATATTGTTTTTTTTTCATCCATTTACTTATCTTACTAATTTTTTTAATACTCATTTAAAAAAAATTCAAAAATGAAAAAGAATACTAACTTAAATAACCAAACATATAATTAAATATTTTTTTTCATAAATATAATTTTGAGTGAAAAGATGATTTTTCAATTCAAAATATATAGACAAGATTTTTAGACTCAAACAACACTTGAAGAATATATTTACCTCCTCTAATGAAATCTTCTGGGCTTAAATCATGATTTTTAGACTCAAACAACACTTGAAGAATATATTTACCTCCTCTGATGAAATCTTTTGGGCTTGAATCATAACATTAGGGATGACAATGAGTAGGGTTTGGGTAGGGTACTATAGTACTCGTCTTCATACCCGCAGTTTAAAAAAATACTCATACCCGTGCCCATACCCTTATGGGTATCAACTTTAATACTCGTACCCTTGCCCTTTGGGTACTTAAGTACCCATACCCATTACCCGCATTTTAACAAAAATAGATCGATAAATAATCACGTTGTGATTAAATTTAAAAAAAAAATCAAATATCTTACAACCAAATCATAAAGTATTAACATCCAAAACATATCAAATTACAAGTCCTTGGGCAATATTCTCCAAAATAATATTACTACAATAAACATATCAAATTACAAGTCTTTGGCAGTATTCTCCAAAATTAATCATCCTTGTGCAGTATCAAAACATATCACATTACTACAATAAACATAAAAAATCAGAAATAATATTTTATGAAGTTCCAAGTTCTTGGGCAGTATTCTCCGAGATTTGTAAAAAAAATTGATATGTGTATTATATTAGTTATTTATAATTATAAATTCGTTATTAATAACAAAAAAAAAAACTCTTAAATATAAAATCACAATTATTTACCTCTTCATCAGAATAAAATTCTTGAAAAGTTTGCAAACGTTTATCTTTCAATTCTAAATATTGCAGCGGTCCAATGATGCCAATAGTTGCTAAAACATAAAAGAAAATAAATAGTTAAACTAAACACAAATTTAATTGAATAAATAGTATATTGCAATAATTATTGCCTTGTTTTTCATGTTTTATCCAACTTTGCAAGCACATAAGTGCCTCCATCAACCTAATTACACCAAAAAGACTTATATGTTGCATTATCTCATTTAGTAAATTAAAGAGAAATAATAAATTAAATAAAAAGAATAACAATTTTACAAAATTAACTTTATCAACTAGTATATTGGTGTATTCTTATTCTCACAAACAAAAAATAGAAAATGATAATTTAAGAATGATGCTTATAATATGAATTATATTAAATATTTATTTATGTTGCATGTCAACATTTTTTATTTTTTATTTAGAAAGTACCTTTAATTATTTTATTTTAATTGTATCATCTAATTAATATAATTTATATTAAAAATTAACACTTTACGACACTTAATAACATTTTAATTAGGGATGGCAATGGGTAGGGTTTGGGTAGGGTACTATAGTACCCGTCCCCATACCCGCTGTTTAAAAAAATACCCATACCCGTGCCCATACCCTCATGGGTATCAACTTTAATACCCGTATCCTTGCCCTTTGGGTACTTAAGTGTCCGTACCCATACCCATTACCCGCATTTTAACAAAAATAGATCGATAAATAATCACGTTGTGATTAAATTTAAAAAAATTTCAAATATCTTACAACCAAATCATAAAGTAATAACATCCAAAACATATCAAATTACAAGTCCTTGGGTAGTATTCCCCAAAATAATATTACTACAATAAACATATCAAATTATAAGTCTTTGGGCAATATTCTCCAAAATTAATCATCCTTGTGCAATATCAAAACATATCACATTACTACAATAAACATAAAAAATCAGAAATAATATTTTATAAAGTTGCAAGTTCTTGGGCAGTATTCTCTGAGATCTGTAAAAAAAATTGATATGTGTATTATATTAGTTATTTATAATTATAAAGTCGTTATTAATAACAAAAAAAACTCTTAAATATAAAATCACAATTATTTACCTCTTCATCAGAATAAAATTCTTGAAAAGTTTGCAAACGTTTATCTTTCGATTCTAAATATTGCAGCGGTCCAATGATACCAATAGTTGCTAAAACATAAAAGAAAATAAATAGTTAAACTAAACACAAATTTAATTGAATAAATAGTATATTGCAATAATTATTGCCTTGTTTTTCATGTTTTATCCAACTTTGCAAGCACATAAGTGCCTCCAAAGTATCCTCATGAAGTCTAGACCGTTGAGGACTCAACAATCTACCACCAGTACTAAAAGCAGATTCTGAAGCAACAGTAGAAATCGGGATGGCCAAAATATCCTTGGCAATTTTTTGCAAAATTGGATACTTGATTCCATTTGTTTTCCACCATCCAAGAATATCAAATGTAGCGCTCCTAGGCAATACCTTTTCCTCCAAGTATAGATCTAACTCAGATTTTGATTGCACATCATTGGTATCATTCACATATGAATCATAACCGCTAAGAAAATTGGTACAATTACCATTTTCTAAATTTGACTCTTTCTCATTGAACTTTTTCGTTGAACTGTCCACCAAACCATTGGTTTTAGCTTGATAATCTTCAAATAATAAGTAACATAATTTCTTGATATTGTTAATTTCAATTGAAGACAAACTTCCATAAAGTTTCTGATAAAAGTACCCTAACAACATGAATTTAAATCTTGGATCCAAAACAATGGCAATCCCCATAATACCATGAATAACAGACCAACATTTCTCAAATTCATCAACCATTGTAGAAGCCATATTTCTAATAACCTCAATTGAACAAGTCTGTCATTGCTTCCAAGAGAGCTTTATTTCACAGATCAATGGAAATAATATGTTTGTTGTGGGATATTGTGTACCTGAAAATATCTCAGTTACACGATTAAAGACTTGCAACTTGTTACAAATTTCTTTTGCTATTTCCCACTCTTTTGTTGTAGGCAAACATGTATACAAACGCTCTCGTGTTTTCAAACGAATAAAAACATCTTTATATTCTAGTGCAACAACAAGCATACGATAAGTAGAATTCCACCTAGTTTTGCAATCAAGAATAAGTTTCTTAGTGATGGGAACTTTTAATTGATGTGCTGCTTCCCTAAAAGTTTGTTCTCTTTTAGGCATGGCTGTCCAAAATGAAACATTGTCTCTAACCTTCTCTATACCATCTCCAAGAACACTCAAACCATCTTGAGCAATTAAATTTAAAATGTGAGCACTGATAGTCAAAAGTTAGTTTTTACTTTGTTAAATAAGTTCTAGTCTTGTGGATGTCCTATTCTTTAGGTAAGTTGTTTTTGAAAATTCCATGTATGGTGCCATGGAACGTGGCTTTTCTGTTTTGATTCTATGCATGTAAAAGGCTATAAATGCCTGCTGTGTTTTTCAAGAAGAATGTGTGATTTCTCTTCCACTTTAAGT
The DNA here is from genome assembly GCF_000331145.2 of Cicer arietinum. Lineage (NCBI taxonomy): Eukaryota > Viridiplantae > Streptophyta > Magnoliopsida > Fabales > Fabaceae > Cicer > Cicer arietinum. The sequence continues at coordinate 22,317,564 of NC_021167.2, forward strand.
GTTGATTACATTCCAGCTTTTACATTTGGTATCAGAGCCTCGCAAGGGGCCTGATTGTGAGTGAAAACAAAGAGTGTGTGAGAGTCTACAACAAAAATGACAGACAAGTTTGTGCAACCAGCTATTCCAAGATTTGATGGTCACTATGATCATTGGTCAATGATGATGGAGAACTTTATGAGAAGCAAAGAGTTGTGGAGTCTTGTAGAGGAAGGAATACCAGTGTCAACAATTAGAACTGTACCAACAAGTGAAGCACAAAGACGCAACGTGGAGGAAGCCAAGCTCAAGGATTTGAAGGTTAAGAATTTTCTATTCCAGGCTATTGATAGAGAAATTCTGGAGACAATCCTTGACAAAGGGACATCAAATGCAACCAAGAATTCAATAGAAGTCATTTTCTTTTTGAGAACTAGTCTAAAAGATCAGGCTCTTGATGCCAATTGTTGGTTTAATGACCTCTATCCTTAGGAAGTTTTATACAATATTTTTAACTAGATTATCTAATTCTAAGTGATGAACTTAATATTAAAACTAACTTGTTTAATATTAATTCCAATTTTAACAGTAATAGATTCAAAGAACACATGCATTATCAAGATAAGGAGTATAGGGATAGAGAAGTGTGCACCATAGATTTTTATACTGGTTCGACTATTAATTAGATAGTCTACATCCAGTCCTGGAATCACTTACCGATTCCAGCCTTTACTATTATTGATTTGAGAATGTTTACAGACTTTCCAGCACTTCACTGCCTATACATCTAATTCAACATCAATCTTCAACAACAACCAATCTATCCTTAAGAACTAATCGCCAAGCTCTAGCAAGATCAGATTGAGATCTTGATCACACACTCTAAAAGATGACGACCAGTTTCACAATACTGGATTTCCACACACTTTCTTTTACAAAGATGATTCTTTTTAAAAAAAAGACTAAAAACACTTGATTCAATCACAATGAATTCTCACACTTAGTATTTGCCAATAATGTTTGTGAGTTATAACAGTTTTTCTCAAAGTGTATTTTTCGAAAAGTCAATGAGATCCTTTTTGTTCTTTCTAAGTATATCTGTTATCTTTAAAATTGTGATTGATTCAGTTTATATAGTTTCAGAAAAACTCAGATAAATCGATTTCCCAATCGATTTTATTAATGTGTATTACCAGCTCAATCGATTTCCCAATCGATTTCGCGTTTCTTGTTTTTCTTTAAATTCTTGAAACAGATGAACTAATCGATTTGCTAATCGATGTTTTTAATGCATATATCAGAAATTTATACTCAGTTCATCTCAGAGTCGATTGAGCAATCGATTATGATTGTTTTGGTTCAAAATGCGAGCTCAAACAATTGATTACTCAGTCGATTCTCTTTCACTAACATAATCGATTTGGCAATGGGTTAATTTCTCCCTGTTACTCAGACACTCAATCAAGTCGATTTGCCAATCGACTGATTTCTTCCTGTAACTTAGATATTCAATCAAATCGATTTGCCAATCAACTGATTTCTTCTTGTAACTCAGATTTTTAATATCAATCGATGTGCCAATCAATTATGCAGTATATTTCTGATAAATGATGAACTGATTCATTTATGCAATCAATTACCTAATCGATTTCTTTTACTCATAGAGCACAGGTCTGATAAACCTGTTTAATTAATCGATTTGCTAATCGATTAACTCAGTGAAGCCTTTGTTCTGTGAATCAGAAAATCGATTAACCAATTGATTAGTAGAAAACTTGTAACTTAAGAAAAGTATATCAATCGATTTCCTTTAATCATAGAACACAGGTCTGACACAAACCTTTAAGTAATCGATTTGCTAATCGATTGACTTGGTGAAAACTTGGTTCTATGACTCAGAAAATTGATTACCCAGTTGATTTCCCAATTGATTGATTAACACACTTATTTTATGATTTCAGTTTTAATTGGCAAATACTAGATGTGTGAAATCATAATGATGAATCTAACTAATAAACACTATGAACCATAGACACATTTACATATAATCTTCAAGCTTTGTATGATATGATCAATCTTGAGATCCAAGTTTTGTCCAAGTGTAGTGTTTGATTCTTTCCTGAAATGTATCTCAACTCAAACTATT
>NC_021167.2:22319709-22336906 GCF_000331145.2 Cicer arietinum
TACCAATTGATTGATTAACATACTTATTTTATGATTTCAGTTTTAATTGGCAAATATTAGATGTGTGAAATCATAATGATGAATCTAACTAATAAACACTATGAACAATAGACACATTTACACATAATCTTCAAGCCTTGTATGATCCAATCATTCTTTGCTTGATTGCTTGAGATCCAAGTTTTGTCCAAGTGTAGTGTTTGATTCTTTCCTGAAATGTATCTCAACTCAAACTATTAGATTAATCAGATAATGCATATACATTGTATGTTTGGGAGTTACATCAAAATCATAGATGCATATATCTTACAAGAAGGAGAGAAGGTAGACAACTTTCTGGGAAGAACTCTTAGTGTGGTGAATAAAATGAAATCAAATGGTGAAAACATGGAACAAAGTATAGTGGTCAGCAAGGTTCTCATATCACTAACTTCTAAATTCAACTATGTTGTATGTTCAATAGAGGAGTCAAATGATTTGAGTGCCTTAACCATTGATGAACTCCATGGAAGTCTTCTTGTTCATGAACAAAGGATGCATGAACCTCAAGTGGAGGAGCAGGTGCTGAAGGTTACACATGATGATAGATTTGGAAGAGGAAGGGGAGGAAGAGCTTTCTCTAGGGGTGGAAGAGGAAGGGGAGGAAGAGCTTTCTCTAGGGGTGGAAGAGGAAGAGGACGTGAAAGAAGGTTCTAAAACAAGGCAATTGTTGAATGCTTCAAGTGTCATAAGCTTGGACATTTTCAATATGAATGTCCAGAATGGGAGGAAAAGGCAAACTATGTAAAGATGGAAGAAGAGGCAGAAGAGGAGGAGCTCCTGTTGATGTCACACATGGACCTGCATCAAGTCACGAAGGAGGAGGTCTGGTTCTTGGACTCAGGATGTAGCAACCACATGACAGGAAACAAAGGTTGGTTCTCTAATTTAGAAGAAGGTTTTTGTCAAACTGTGAAATTAGGGAATGACATGAAAATGAATGTGGTAGCAAAAGGAAATGTGAGAATGCAAGTCAATGGTGTCACTCAAGTAATTTCTGATGTCTATTTTGTTCCTGAGCTTAAGAATAACCTTCTTAGCTTAGGACAACTTCAAGAAAAAGGATTGGCAATTTTGATTCAGAATGGAACATGCAAAGTCTTTCACTCTATAAAGGGCTTAATCATGCAAACTAAGATGAGTGGAAATAAGATGTTTTATGTGTCAGCCACTGCAGTATCAAAGGAGACCATGTGTCTACAAACTGAGCTAGAGAAATAAACTCACTTGTGGCACTGTCGGTTTGGGCACCTTAATTACAAAGGGCTGAACACATTGTCACAAAAACACTCGGTAGCTGATCTGCCAAAATTGAAGTGCCCAAAGAAGACTTGCATCATCTGTTTGATTGGAAAACAACACAGGAGACCAAGCCCAAAGAAAAGCATGTGGAGAGCCTCAAAGAAACTACAACTTGTGCATGCTGATATATGGTCCTATCAAGCCTTCATCAAACAGCAATAAGAGGTATTTCTTAAGCTTTATAGATGATTTCTCACGTAAAGCTTGGGTTTATTTCTTACATGAAAAATCTGAAGCATTTCAAAATTTCAAGAATTATAAAATGAGTGTAGAAAAGGAAGTTGGTGAACACATTGCCTGTTTAAGAATAGATAGAGGAGGTGAATTCACCTCAGTTAAGTTTGAAGAATTCTGCAAAACTCAAGGCATCAGAAGGCAATTAACAGCAGCTTATACTCCTCAGCAAAATGGAGTTGCTGAGAGAAAAAATAGGACAATCATTAATGGTGTGCGGGCTGTATTGAATGAAAGGCAAGTTCCAAAGGTATTTTTGGCAGAAGCTGTGAAATGGTGAGTGCATGTGCAGAATCGAAGTCCAACTTTAGCAATAAAAGACATAACTCCAGAAGAAGCATGGAGCATGAGAAGCCTACGGTGGCACACTTTCGAGTCTTTGGGTGTGTGGCTCATGCTCATATACCAGATCAAAGAAGAACCAAACTTGAGGATAAGAGTAAGGTGTTTGTTTTCTTGGGAATCAGTGATGAATCAAAAGCTTACAAACTATTTGACCATGTTTCCAAGAAAATCATTGTAAGCAGAGATGTAGTGTTTGAAGAAGACAAAAGTTGGGATTGGAAAAGAACCAATGAAGAAATGAATGTTGATGTGTTAGTATGTGAAGGTGAAGAAGACTACTTTGAAGAAGAAGAAGTTGAGAGTGAAGAAGAAGCTGAGCAAAACGAAAATGAAGATGGTGAAGGAAGCTCAGTTGGAATTAGATCACCTGCACGTGATGAAAACAATATTGATCAAAGAAGTCTAGTTCAAGGGAGGGAACCAAGAGCTACAAAAGAACCAGCATGGATGACAGATTATGTGACAGGGGCTGAATTTGATGAAGAAAGACTCATGATGCTGATGGCTGAGAGTGAAAATTATTGATTCACCTTCCAAGAGGCACACAAAAGCACAAAATGGCAAGAGGCAATGATGACTGAAATAAAAGCTATAGAGAAGAACAACACTTGGGAGCTAACAGATCTACCAAAAGGAGCCAAACCAATTGGAGTTAAGTGGGTTTTTAAAACCAAACTTAATGAAAAAGGAGAAGTAGAAAAACACAAAGCAAGATTAGTGGCAAAGGGTTATGCACAACAATATGGAGTAGACTACACAGAAGTCTTTGCACCAGTGGCCAGACTTGACACTGTACGTCTAATTCTTGCACTTGCAGCTCAATATGAATGGGAAGTATTTCAGCTTGATGTGAAGAGTGCATTCCTTCATGGAGAACTTAAAGAAGAAGTATTCATTGAACAACCAGAAGGATTCATCAAAAGGGGAGAAGAAGCCAAAGTCTATAGATTGAAGAAAGCATTGTATGGCCTTAAACAAACACCCAGGGCCTGGTACAGCAAGATAGAGGCATAATTTGCACGTGAAGGGTTTATAAAGTGTTCCAGTGAGCACACTTTATTCACCAAGAAAGAAGGAGAAAACACATTTATTGTTAGTCTTTATGTAGATGATCTCATCTTTACTGGAGGCAATAAGAGCATGTGTGATAGATTCAAAAGCTCAATGATGAGAGAATTTGACATGTCTGACTTAGGAAAGATGAAATATTTCCTAGGAATTGAAGTCATACAAAATGAGGCTGGAATATTTATATGTCAAAGAAGGTATGCACGAGAAGTTCTTGACAAATTCGGCATGGGAAGCAGCAATAGTGTGAACAACCCTATTGTGCCTGGAACACAATTGTCAAAGGATGAGACAGGAGATGGAGTAGATGTTACCATGTTTAAGCAAACAGTTGGAAGTCTCATGTACCTCACAGCCACTAGACCAGATTTGATGTATGGAGTAAGCTTGATTGGTAGATTCATGGCAAATCCAAAGTCATCTCATTGGCTTGCAGCAAAAAGGATTTTAAGATATATTAAAGGAACTACTGATTTTGGCATACTCTACAAAAGGGGCAGAAGTAATGCAGGCCTTGTATCCTATACAGATAGCAATTATGCTGGAGATTTGGATGATAGGAAAAACACTTCAGGTTTTGCTTTCACTATGGGATCAGGAGCAATTTCATGGGCTTCAAAGAAACAACCAGTAGTGAGCTTATCAACCACAGAAGTTGAATATATTGCAGCTGCATTTTGCTTGTCAATGTGTTTGGCTTAGAGGAATCTTGGAGCAACTTGGAGCTGAAGAAAAAGGAAGCACAAAGATTCTTTGTGACAACAATTCTACAATTCAGTTGTCTAAAAATCCTACTTTTCATGGACGAAGCAAGTATATTGGAGTAAGATTTCATTTTCTCAGGGACTTGGTAAATGATGGAGCTGTGAAGCTGAGTTTTTGTAGCACTGAGGAGCAAATTGCAGACATAATGACAAAGCCTCTTAAGTTAGAGAAATTTGTGAAGCTTCGAAGGATGCTTGGAGTAATTGATGCAGTTGAAGTTTAAGCTTAATGCTGATGCATTAGCTTAAGGGAGGGAATGATAGTCAAAAGTTAGTTTTTACTTTTGTTAAATAAGTGTTGATTACATTCCAGCTTTTACAAGCACAACACCTCATATGAAATAATTGACCACATACCAACAAGAGCGTCATTAGTGCTACAATTATTCAAAGTGATGGTTGACAATTTTCTATCAATATTCCAATCTATCATGCACTCTACCAAAACCTTTGAAAGAGCTTCAATTGTGTGTGGGCATTCTACATACACGAACCTGTCATGCAAAATAATTTTTAAAATATTAACATAATGAAAAAAAAAAAACTATATACAATTAATAACGTTTACAAGTACACAAATACGTAAGTATCGTACCGTAATATGCGACTTTGCATATTCCAATCATCATCAATGTAGTGACATGTAATGACCATATATCATTTCTTTTGGTTGCTAGTTGTCCAATATATTCTAAAGCTCATATGATCTACCATTGAAAGGGGATATTTATGAAATATTATCATATTAGAAAGATCTTCTCTTGACTTATCTGGACCAAAATGATAATTACTCAAATAAGTAGATGACCCATCTACCTTCTTTTGCAAGACAAAAAATGTTTATGCAAATGGTTTGTTCCATCGTATCTTTTACCTGCCATAGGTTTGTTGCAATAATTGCATATAGCTTTTTCTTCTCCATTAATAGTTTTTTTAATGAAATGATTCCAAATCACCGATGTCTTTCTTTTCTTGCTATCATTAGTCAACAACATCACCATCTTTAACAACAGAAGCTTGAGAATTAGCCTAGCCACATGATCAAGTGTATTTTGATTTTGAGTTTGTGTGGGAGAAGAGCTAGTTTTTGATTCCTTGAAGCAACCTTGATTTTCCATCTTAAAAGAAAAATAAAAAAAAAGAATAAATAAACTCTTATGAGACGAATTTATAATCAAATATGCAATAATGAAACGAATTTATAATCAAATATGCAAATAATGAAACTAATATAAGATATAATGACAATATATGACACTTGTTGGTATTACTTACTAAACATATGAATATAAAGAATATAAATTTAAATTGTTGTTTAAAAAATACAAATATTTAATTTATAGACAATAAATTAATAGAAACCACAATCTTAATTTTCAATTGGAACAACTAAATTAATAGAAACTACAATCTTAATTTCTAATTGGCAATAAGTAATTGTTTCAAAATTTAAATTTATAAAAATTAATAGAAACGTGATATAGTAAATAATCAGTAACAATATTAACAAATTATAAAATTGCTAATTAAGTTTTCAATAATATAATATATAGATAACTATAATTTCTTCTATCACCAAAATACCTTTGATTTTTTCCACTACTATAAGTAGTCTCTCCTTATGTCCAAAGTTAAGAGTAGATGCAGTGTTGATACTAGTTACAAATGACAAATAGAACAAGCTCATGAAAAAAAACTAAGTGGAACGTTGAAATGGCATCAAATAGATTTGCGTAGGGAATTGAAAAAAAAAATGTGATGAGGTGAAGGAACCGGTGGAAAATAGTGTGGTGAAGTGAACCGGTGAAAAAAATAAATAAGACATGTAACGTATAAAAAACAGTAACAATTATCTATATATTTTATAAATAAATAAAAAAGTAACAATCATATGTTTTGTAAAAAAAACAATTATCAATATAATTTTTTAAGAGTATATAGGTTTTATTGAATAATAAGTCACATCATAAATTATAAAGTTTAAAATATTTGAATGTAGACGTATATAACAATAGATATGTGTTTATTTATTGGTTTTTTGACCGGTACCCGTTATATTGATTATTAATATTTTAAAATGTGTTTATAAATAGATTAAACTAATATGGGCAGAGGATCATGTAGTTTGATATGTGTATAGTGACTAAAATTTATTTTTCCAATTTTTTTATTATTAAAATTTCACTTTTTATTATTATTAAGGGTCCAATTTTTAATAAGGGTCTAATTTTCAATATTAGAACATAATTTCCAAAATCTATTACTTGTATATTTATTTTTAGGAGGATCCGAAAATTATGAAATTAAAGATCTAAATTCATTGATTTGCTTATGAGAAAAAAGAGATGTAGAGAGATACTAGAGAGTGAGAGAGATAGTAGATAGGAGTTAGATGGAGAGATAGAGATGCATAAGATATATTTATATATTTATTTTTAGGAGGATCCAAAAATTATGAAATTAAGGATCTAAATTCATTGCTTATGATAAAAAAGAGATGTAGAGAGTTACTAGAGAGATAGTAGAATAGTAGATAGAGATGCAAGAGATATATGTGTATTTAGAAATATTATGTATTTAAAAAATATTTTTTCATACAAACATGTTTTCTTGAAAATTATTTTTATGTCCTTTGTGATAATTTTGTAGTTTAAAAAAATCAATTTTATAAAATTTTATACAAACAGGTTATAATACAAAAAAAAAAAAAATCATTTTTATAATAGTAAATAAACGGGAGTTAAAAAAAAGCATTTTATAACAAATCTCTAAATTATTTAAAACAAAAATTATTTTTATTTAAGTTCAAATGCACATAATAATAATAATAATAATAATAATAATAATAATAATAATAATAATAATAATAATAATAATAATAATAATAATAATAATAATAATAATAATAATAATAATATAAGTGCGGGTGCGGGGTGGGTACTATAGTATCGTACCCGCACCGTTCAATTTTGCGGATAATTATTCATCTCCATGCTCATACCCATTGTACGGGTTTTTACCCTACTTATTATTGAGTTTTTTTTGCGGATACCCACTGAATCTGATTCTGATTGCAATCCTTACATAACATCACATATCAAATAATTGTTTTTTAGTGTTAGATCATTCTCTTAAGACTCTTTTAGATGTAGTGAAATGAATTTCAATTCATTGTATTGTATGAATAATTTTAAAAATGAGTATAATGAATAGGATATGATGGGATCATTCCATTCAATTCCATCAATTTCTCTTATTTTTTTCTCCTCTAATTTAAGATGTATGGGATGAAATATAACTTTTTTAATTACTGAATTTATCCCTATTTTATTTTAACAACAAAAAAACTTGAACTCAATCTTATCCTTACATGTGTGTCATCCCCAACCGTTTTCTCCATTAAAATCTCAACTCAATTTTCCATCTCGAGCAATACTTCATTTTTTTTAAGTTTAATTTGTAGTGTAATTTTTTTTTACTTCAATCATAGCTAAACATATAGGTGAAGTAGTAATGTTAAGAGTCAAATATTATTTATAATTTAACAGTTTTGATTGATTTATAATATAATTTTTTTATATTTATTGTATATATAAATTAATATTTTTTTCAACAATAAACAATACTTTATTCTAATGACTTAATTCATATATATTGTTAAATATAAAAAAATTTTACACCATCGATTATTAGAGATATTTAACTTTTATTTAAATTATTTTTAAAATTATACTCGTACAAGAGATGGTGTGTATTACGTTGTTTTACTCTGTTGCTTTTGGTTTTGAATGAACTAATGCACTTTCAAAAAGAAAAATAAATAAATACAGATTTGGATAGATAGATAATATAGATTGTATATAGAATAGGTAGATTAATTCATTTTGAAATATGGAAATATATTTTTTTTAATTAATGTATTATGTCTGAAATTAATGTGTATTTGCTTTTTAATTAATGCGTTGTATCTCAAATTAATGTGTTGTCATAGAAGTGTTATGTGTCAGATTATTAATAACTTTTTAATGTTGAACATTAATGTAATTTTTTTCTTTCAATTATATATAGTATAGATAAAGAAGATTAATTTATTTTGAAATGTGTATACATTTGTTTTTTTAATTAAGGTGTTGTGTCTCAAATTATCGTGACGGTAAATGTGTCACGTATCATTAGTAATTTTTAATGAATAACATTAAATGTAAAACAATGTAATATATAGATAATATGCATTGTCTATAGTATACATATAGATTGATTTATTTTGAAATATGTAAGTATTTGTTTTTTAATTAATGAGTTATGTCTGAAATTAATGTGTTATTATAGAGGTCCATATCTCAGATTAATGTGTTGTTGCAGAGCGATCAATATAAAATAATCTCTAATTATATAGTATAGATATAAATATGTTTATTCATTGATTCTCAATCATTAACTCTTTTCATTTAATTGACTATTTTCGAATCAAATTTAAGATGATTTTAAGATTGAAAAATAGTTCAAAACTTAAATATATGTTTATGTTAAATATTCTCTTCGATCATTGTTATAAATAAAAAAATAATTACTTTTGTGGTTATTAAAAAAGTTAGTTAAATATAATTAATTTTTTAGATTTAATGTTAAAAGTAGTCAATTTTTGCTCCGGACAAATTTTTGATGCACTGTTTTAAATAACTATTAAGAAATTATAGTTTATAATATAACTATTGTCAATTAAATTAAACCTTACAAATAAGTAGAATGTATGTTTAAGTATTATAGACTTTATTTTTTGTACAGTTAATTATTATAGGGTATATGTTATGAAATGGTAGTAACACATTCTTTAAAATACTTTTACCATGTTAAATTAGATTAATATGTAAATCTCTAACCTATTTGAAGATTTTTAAATAATTAAACAAAAAAATTGTAACGATATCAGAAACTAATATATATCTTGCCTTAAGGATATCTAATAAGTAATTAAAAAAGAAAATAAAACATAAGTTTTACACAAACGGATTAACTTTTTTTAATTTTAAAATGTTGGATGTATAATTTTTAAAATATATTTCTATTTTAGTTTTTTAACAAATTTTCAAAGGCACTCATTAACATTTTTCTTTAAAGATTTCATTACACAATTGTTTGTTAACTATAAGTAACAATTTAATTTAGATTTTATAAAATTGTACTATTTTATTTTTAATTATTATATTTCTTTCAACTTTTAATCCCTTAAAATATTTTGTTTTCATTTTTTATTCTAAATTTTAGACAAACTATTGTGAAGTATGAAATTTTATACTTTTAGTATTTAAAAATTTATATTTAATTTAAAAAAATTAAATTTTTATACAGAAATTTCTCATAATGTCTCAAATATTATTAAAAAAATTATTCAAAAATTAAAAAGATATACTATAATTGATATAAAATCAAAGACTAAAAATAAAGATGAATATTTTTAAGGGATTAAAAGTTGATAATTTTTTTTATAAAAAAAATGATAATATTTACATATTATGTAAAATTTATTTAACTTTAAAAAATAAATATTATTATTTTATTAACCAATTACAATTTGAGACAATAAAGAATATACATCATAATTTTACTTTCTCAATTAATCACATTGTATTATGTAAAATCGTTCAATTTTATCCAAATTTAAAGATATGACATAAAATAATAGATCATTACTATTAAATGACAATATAAAATTATTTATATAAAAATTATATATCATTAAACTCACAATTTTAAAAAAAATATATATATTAGGGAGCAATTTAAAAATTCAAAATAATTTAGTTACCTACATATAATTAATTAAACCTATATTATTTTATACAGTGGATCCAATTTGGAAGTTAGCCTTTTCAAGAAATCTCTCTCTCTCTCTCTCTCTCTCTCTCTCTCTCTAGTTTCAGCTCTGACTTGGTAATGGATTCATGAAATCTTCAATGGCTTCTGAGAAGATTTTGTGGGTTATTTCATTTTTTGCTGCAATTTTGCTTCTCTCCCAAGTTCCTTCAGTTTTAGCTGGTGACATAGTTCACGATGATTCAACTCCAAAGAAGCCCGGTTGCGAGAATCAGTTTGTTTTGGTAACACTCTTCACAAAGTTTGTAACTTTTTCGATTTTAACTTCTGGGTTTTGTTTTTTTGTTTTTCCTTTCCTAGCTAGTTCCAAACATGTTCATGAAGCTTCACAATCTTAGTGTTTGTCTGTTTATATAGGAATTAATTTTGTATTATGTGAGATGTTAGGTTACTTTTGGACAAAATTTGACTTCAACCCTCAATTTCATTAGAAGTGAAAATTAGTAGTTATTGATTTGGATCAAAGTTAGTTTAGTTCCTTATTTATCAGTATGTACCAATTTCAAAGTGTGTTTGATTTAAGGTGAAAACTATAGGAATTGATTTTGTATCATGTTGGATTGAGATGTTAGGTTATTTTGGACAAAAGTTGACTCCAACCCTTAATTTCATTCGAAGTGGAAATTAATAGTTATTGCTTTAGATTGAAAAAATTTCACTAATTTTGTGTATTCAAACATAAGTCATTTTTATTGAAATTAAATTTTAATCAAATTGTTTTTAAGGCCTAGCTCAACCGGCAATGTTAACATTGTTAGACTCGACATTTTCTGTTGTGACCCGGGTTTGAACCCAGAATCTCCACTTTGCATGTGTGAGTTTATTCTTGTCACTTCGTCTACCGACAAAAAAAAAAATTAACTAAATGAATTTTAGAAAAATCAAGTTCATTCAAGATCACATTTGTAGAAAGCCCTCAAAAGAGACATTCAAGTGGTGATTATTTATCGAAAATGTTGTTTGTTATTATTATTAATTATTAACATCATCATCGACAATAACAACAGGTCAAAGTGCAAACATGGGTTAACGGTTTAGAGGATGCTGAATTTGTTGGCGTGGGTGCTAGATTTGGTAGAACAATTGTGTCTAAAGAGAAGAATGCTCGGCATACACCCCTTATTCTTTCAGATCCACGAGATTGTTGCAGTCCTCCCATGAATAAGGTTCTTTCTTTCTTCATGTATGAGAGTGTTGTGTTGTTCTGTACTTTGATGCGGTCACGAGATGTGGCAGAGTACTTAACGCTACTAGTATAACTGTGTTATTTAATTAAACTAGATTGCGGGAGATGTCATCATGGTGGATCGAGGTAACTGCACATTCACAAAAAAGGCGAATTCTGCACAAAATGCTAATGCTTCAGCTATCCTCATCATAAATAACCAGAAAGGTAAAAAAAAGTTCCGAGTAAACCTTATTTTTGTCCCCAACCGAGTGATATCAATCCCAGATTGCAAGAAATAGTAGTTTATTCAAATTCCGCCACGCAACACTGCTACAGTGCTGCTCTGGCTGATATTCAACAACACTTAATACTAAATAGCTTATCATGAAATAATAGCAATTAGTTTAAATTCTGCTACGCAATAGCGCTGCTATTGTCGCTATTTAACAACAATGCTACTCAACCTTGACAACCTTTGTATATGTAGTCATATTGTCCCTGTACTAAAGAAACACAAATAGAAGGGCTTGACCTATTTTTCTGTTTGTCACCTTAGTCCATGGTGGACGACTAATGCAATCCACAGAAACATTGGTTGATGACTATTGTGATCGATATAAGACTATTTTGAGAACTTCTATTTGTGTTTCTTTAGTATTTTGACTAATATGACTATGCATGCCAAGTTGAAAATAAAGTTTACTCCTCTTTTGGTTCTTTTTCTTTTGCAGGTAGGTTTTTTTTTCTTCTGGTTTTGGGAGATATGAGATATCTAATACGTGCATGGTTATTTTTCTTTTCATGTCAAATTTTGTTTTTGTTGTTCACAGAGCTTTACAAGATGGTTTGTGATCCTGATGAAACTGATTATAACATACACATACCTGCTGTTATGCTCCCACAAGACGCAGGCACAAAGCTGGAAAAAATGTTGATGAGTACTTCATCTGGTAAGCTTCCTTTATAATCTAATGTATCTTGAGCATGTTTTGTGGATATGCTGTAGTTTCTATTTGGAGCCCGTTTGTTATAAATTAATTCACGAAAAATTCACTTTTTAAGATTTAGTGTCCATTTGTTGAGAAAAAAGAAAATCCTAAAAAAATGAGAAATCTGATTGAATTCTGAAGCTGTTCTCGTTAGATTTCAAAAAAAAGTTGATGCAGTAGATGACAGAGATTGTTGGAGTAAAAACACAAAGATGTTGCTATGTACAATAGCTCTTCTTTTCTTAAAATTCTTCAGAAATAAAATATCTAAATGATTGAATACCAATTTTTTTTTAAATCTATAACAAACAGGCCCTTAATATGGTTAGGTAAGTGATTGTCACAAACAACATCACGACTACTCTCTAAAACACTTTTCCATTTTGCAGTGTCGGTGCAGTTATACTCACCACGTCGACCAACTGTTGACATAGCAGAAGTGTTTCTTTGGCTGATGGCGGTTCTTACCGTATTTTGTGCATCATGCTGGTCAGCGTGGAGGGCTCGAGAAGCAGCTGTGGAACAGGATAAGCTGTTAAAGGTCAGTTTTTCTTATTCTCATAGCATTTCCTTAAGCTGGAGTTGCATTTGTTCTCTTAATTTTGTTGTCAACCCTACTACTTACATTCAAATCTTGTTTTTATAGGATGCTTCTGCTGAAATCCCAAACACTAAGGATGCTGGCGTTAGTGGAATTGTAAATATGAATGCAAAAGCTGCAGTTCTTTTTGTTGTAGTTGCTTCGTGCTTCCTGTTTATGCTTTACAAATTGATGTCGTCGTGGTTCATTGAGGTTTTGGTTGTTCTCTTCTGTATTGGCGGGATCGAGGTATTGGCTGTCATTACATTAGTCTAAAATTTAAAATGTATGCATCCATTTAAAATCCTATTCGAACATTATGTTTTTGGAGAAGAAGGCGATAGATTAACATATATCACATTGCACGTGGCGCTTTTATGAAAATTCTTAGTTTCTGTCTAAGTCCTGTTAATTTCTTACCTTTCTTATGTATATTCGGCCAAGCCATCTCTAACCATGTGTTTTCATGTATCTGCAGGGCTTGCAAACTTGCTTGGTTGCACTTCTGTCAAGGTCTGGTATATCATCTTTAATAGATATATCTATTACTTTCCTGAAGTTATGAAATTTTTGTCTTGGTATGTATTGGGACTGGATCTTGTGGATGAAAGATGGCATGCAAGTTTTATGACAAAATAATAGAAAAATTCCTTTGTTTGGGTGACCGGCTTCATTACATGATTATTTTGAAGCCTTAGGCTTACATTTTTATGTAAATACATATTACATTAATGATGTCAAATCTTAGTGTAGAAATTCTCAAATGCAATCGTTCAAGGCTCAGTATTGTCAAATAGCAGCTACAGCTAGTGGAATTTGAACAGATCGCTATTGTTCCGTGATACATTATAAACTATTTTGTACAAAATGTTGTTAAATAGCAGCTATAATACTATAGCATAGTAGAATTTGAACAAACCGCTATCTTCTATGATCCGCGATTGACAACACTGGTAAGGCTGATATTTGCTGCATACTTAGAAGTTATTCTTGATGTAGATAAATTGCTAAACTAGTAACTGTGACCGTCTAATTTGTGCTGCTTTTGAACATAATCTTTGGCACAAGTGTGTATCTGAGACTTGTTAGTGGTATTCTTGAAAGATTGGGACTGATATGTTCTAGAATGTTTAGTTATCACACATGCATCCTTTTAGTTCCTTTTAAATGCAAGTTTTCAATATGTCATCCATGATGTTAGGTTTGTTCCACATGTAGAAGAAACTAATTTAGTTTTTCCGTGCAGGTGGTTCAAGAATGCTGACGAATCATACGTTAAATTACCTTTCGTAGGAGCTGTCTCATACCTGACTTTGGCTGTTACTCCGTTCTGTATAACATTTGCCATTTTTTGGGCACTTTATCGTGACAAATCATTTGCCTGGATTGGTCAAGATATACTTGTAAGGATAAATTTTTCTCATCAGTCTTTTAATGTTTTTTTTGTCTCCTCTGCATACTTATCATATAGACATTATAGGTCTAAAAGAAAGTTTTTTTTTTCCTTTATTTATTTTAACTTTTCTTCTCAGAACCTTTTTTCCTGAATTGTACTGGGGATAATAAACTTCTCAATAAACACACATACAATATTTTTTTTATATTGTTTTTATACTTATAAAGACAACGGCTCAATGAGTGTCTATTTAATGTCGGTTGTTCTAACAGGGAATTGCGCTGATAATTACAGTTCTGCAGATTGTACATGTGCCTAATCTCAAGGTATTTATTTAAAGCTTATTCAAGCATATTGATAATTATTCAAGCTTATTTAAGCTTATTCAAGCATTTTGATAATTACTGTTTTTACAATTATTTGTATACATCTCTTGTATGGAATGACTGAACTAGCGAAATGGTCAACTTGTATGTTGCATTGCTTTTACTTTTCGCTCTTGTTTATATCTGGAAATACTCATATCTGCAATTTGTCACGTAAATCTCAGTTATGCCATATAATGTGAAATGTAGTTTTTTGAAAAAAATAAGATGGATTTAATTTGTATACACTGACAGTGTAAAGGTCTTTTATACTGTCAGTCAATCTCAGCCATCGGATTACTAGAAATCTTTTACTTTTATTGTAACTACATAAAAAGTCACAACTATGAACGGTTTGATATGCTGCCAGTGTAAAACTTTTTACACTGTCAATGCATAGTAATTAAACTCAAATAAGATACTCATATTATTATGTTTTGATTATTTTACGAAATAGGTTGGTACAGTTCTTCTAAGTTGTTCCCTCATTTACGACTTATTTTGGGTGTTCGCCTCGAAGAAGTTTTTTAATGAAAGCGTGATGATTGTGGTTAGTATTACACTTTCATTCTAAATCCGAGACAATCATTAACATCCTATGTAATTGCTAATTTTAATTTTGCTTCCGTTGGTCGCTATATAGGTAGCACGAGGTGATAGAAGTGGAGAAGATGGTATTCCAATGTTACTAAAGTTTCCGCGCATTTTTGATCCATGGGGTGGTTACAGTATTATAGGTTTTGGAGACATTCTTTTACCAGGAATGCTGGTGGCATTCTCACTCAGGTTTTGTCTCCTCTCTCTTTTTCAAACATAAATCACTTTGCATTCAATTTACTTTAAAACAAAAAATCAAATAATTCAAAATCAACATTTTTTTACCGTAGTACAAGCATACATTAAATAAGTTATTGTAAATCACTATTCTATTAGCAAATGGAAGATCAAACCTTTTCTGATCAATGGTGCATCGTTGCAGGTATGATTGGCTGGCAAAGAAGAGCCTTGTAAGTGGATACTTTTTGTGGGCAATGTTTGCATATGGCTTTGGTGAGAATCAACTTATTGACTCAATAGTTGTGTTTCTTTCTTCTTTCAAACAAACTATGTTGTTGCATGACGATTGATTGATGAGTACATACATATATATGATATATGACTTAACATTTTCCTAATTTTTGTAGGACTTTTTGTCACGTACGTCGCGCTAAATTTGATGGACGGGCACGGACAACCGGCACTACTTTACATTGTTCCATTTACTCTTGGTAGTTTTATGAAAAATTATCATTATTTTATAATCAATTTATATTTTTTCTCAACAATAAATAGTGAACGGTATTATCGACAAAACAATAGTTAATATTAGAAAACGACAAATAAATAGAAATCATTTTATTTTTTATAAAAACAACGGTAAAAAAGGAACAGAGGGAGTATTTTGATGATACTTGTGTGCTCATGGTTTCATGCATCAATGTAGGAACCTTTCTGGCGTTGGGGCGAAAGCGAGGAGAACTTAAGGTTTTGTGGACAATTGGAGAACCAGAAAGATTCTGCCCACATATCAGACTCCATAACAGTGGAGAATTAAGTCCTAAATGATATTGTAACTTCCACTTACTTTGATGTATTATGTGTAATGTAAATACATGGTTGATCTTTTGGAAAATTGGGACCAAAACCAATTTCAAAGGCTCAGCACCAGAGTTTTATGTATGAATTTCATCCAAAACGGGTCTTGCATTTGTAGAAATTGTATTAGATTCAATATATAGTCTCTTTAGAAAGTTCTATATTTTAGAAACCTCTAATTACTTACTGTCATTATACAACAATTATTATAAAATCAGTGTTTCTTGTTTGTGGATGTATCATATGATGAATGGAGTTTTTTGCCTGCTATTCTGCTCTTGTATTACATATGATATAGAAGAATGTTAAAACAAACGAGTACTGTGAGTATAAATAAATTTACACAGTCAATAAATTATAATTAATCATGTGAGTAATTTTATAAACAATTATAATAAAAGTTCAATATTATTAATAATTTAAAGTTGTGATTAGTGTAAAAACTTTTTTATTTTAGAGCGTGTATAAATTAAATTATAAACAAAACGAATAATAACGTTGATTGTTTCTCTGCTAGAGCATCTTATGAAAGGTGGCATCATATCATAATCAATATTTTAAGTAATTTCAATGACACAATGGTAATTGGGTTGGTTTAGTAGAATGGACTAAATGTCAACAACCACAGTTTGAATTGTTGGATCTTTTTCTCCTGTTGTTTTTATAAGACGCATTTTGTCTTATTTTTTGTGATAATAGGTTCGTTTGTTATGAATTATAAAACAAAAAAAAAATAATTTTTATTCAATTATTTAAAGTTTATTGTTTATTTTTTAAAGATTTTTAAGAAAAGCAAAAATGTTGTATTTGTTTATCAGAGTAAAAATTACTTTTTTTTTATAAAATGATTTCTTTTGAGAAACTATTAAATATAGCTTCTCATTTGAAGTTGTTTTTATATTGTTTCAGATATTAGTTTCTAAAAAATAACTGAAACGAACATGAAAATTTTGAAGAGTGATTAATTTTTTAAAAAAGTGATTATTTTTTATAAAAAAAAAAGGTAAGAAATGCACCTAATTATAAGAAACATAGACTATCTTAAGTGTATTAATAGTTGTAATTTCTTTTATAACCTCATTTTACCATAAGATTTGTGTTAATTATGAACTACATATGTTTCTTATTAGATGGTGCATTTAATGATCAAAATGAATATTCTTAAAAGAAAACAATAATTTTAACTATATTAAATCATCTTTGTTGATTTTTGATAATTTGGTCATTTGTCTCTTATCTTTTACTGTAATTAAAAAGGATTTGTTATAATTTTTTTAATCCAAAAAAAAAAAATGATGATACTATCTGAATCTAATAAACCATTTTCTATGGTGGGAATAAACATGTGGCTTCACAAGAAAAAGCTAACACAATTTTTATTTCCTAAACTAAGATTGTGTGCTAACACAATTTGGATATATATATATATATATATATA
>NC_021167.2:22337126-22391464 GCF_000331145.2 Cicer arietinum
ATATATATATATATGACATGTTTGGGTGGGTGCATCAAAACGTTATTTATGAAAAATTTATTTATTTATTTGGTGATTATAAGGGGGCCAAAGCCCTATTTATGATAAACTTAATTTTATAGAATTAATTACAATAGAAAATAAATTTGAATGAGTGGTTCATATTTGAAATTAAAAGTAAAATTGTCAAAACTGTACTTTTAAGTTTTAGCTAATTATTTTTACACAATGTGTATATGAAATCAAAAGTAACCTTACATTCTTCTTCTTCTTGGCTCATTGACTTGCCATCATCTTATAAAAGACAAAATTTTGAGTTCATTTTTAATTAATGAAAAAATCTCGAGTTTATTTTTACTGAGAAAACATAATTAAATTTTTATTCTATATTTTAGAGCTACATAATTACAACAAAATAATAACAATTCAATACTAATAGATATATTAATCATGGAAAATAAACACAAAACTGTAGTTTCAGATAGCATATTTCATCACATTGTGTCTGCATCATTGTCATGGGTAACTGCATCACACATCAATTATGATTTGCTTGAAAGTCACAAGAAAATCAGTAACATGACATTGCAACAACCACAATACAAGAAAAGCAACACACACTAAGACTGCAATGAGTCTCAAGATTCTTCCTGAATTGTTTTTTTTTCTTATCATAGGATTCAAAGGACCATTATAGGGATCTGACTTCGGTGCACTCGACATCCTCATACTACACTTGAGTCAACACATCTTAGACCGTCTAATCAAGATCGGACTGTTTGAATTTTAAACTCAAATTTTATATTTGAAAAATCAAAATTTAAATATGATATTCGAACCGTCCAATATCTTGATCGAATAATCCAAATGTGTTAACTGCGACTGCACTAAATCCAAATGCATATTATAGGATGGAAGATTTCATGATTAAGGGTAGGCAAGATTTGAAAGGAAAGTGCAATAAACAATAAAGTTCAGTGCAAGTGGTTAATACACTATATCTAACCATGTTGACTCAATTGCTACCCAAGTTTGATCTCTGAAGATGAAACAATTGTGACCTAACTTTACTTACCTTTCAGTCGAATATATTGGTTTTTTTCTTGGCATACTCCAGATAAAATCCAAAAAGAGGAGTGACAGTAACCGCAATTGCATCCACCACCGCAGATTAAAGCCGCGCATAGAAGAATATTTGCTTTGGCATAAAAAACGTCAATGTTTATATTCCTTTTTATACAGCCAATGCTCTTGTTACATTTCTGTACAAATTACAACTCTGCAGCTTGTTGGATCCTAAGAAACAGATCCCATAACCAAATCAGTCATCTCTCAGAAATGAAAACAGACAGAAATTTATGTGGTCATAATAGTATCAAATATTCCAAAAGTTTGATCACTGTTCCAAATAGTGTATGTGTATTCAGTAATCCCTCCACAGTTATGCACTTGTGATCATAGTCATGGACTCAAAAGATGCTGTCAAGAACTATCTCCAAACAATACTCCTTCCGTTCCTTTTTAATTGTGTCGTTTTAAAATTATTTACACATACCAAGAAATTCAATAATTTTTGTTACTTTGAATAAAACCATTTGTTTTTCCCTATAACACTTTTAACTATTTATCATCTCATACATATTTCTCTCTAAGCAATAAATAGTTAAGAATACTTTTGCCAAAATATTCGTTAAAAAAATACTTCGAACTTTGAAAACAACAAATGAAAAGGATCAAAAACTTCTAAAAAACGACTCTTAAAAAGGAACGGCAAGAGGAAGTATTATCTAACACATTCCACCTGCAAGGTTAAATCTTTTATTCCAGCATTGTGTAATAGATGTGAAACCTGAGATTTCACCAATATCTTGTCGGTATCTGATGACACATGTAGATGCAGTGTCCCTATTACATCTGTGTTTGTGAAGCTCCATGAATGGAACTTTTGAATGCCATAAACACCCTTTATCTTCAAAACATTGACTAATGAATCTTTCACCTCATGTTCATGTGCCCTTGGAATTCTTTGGAGCAAAACTTCGGCTGAATTTCTGAGTAAAGGTATCACAGAGGATACAATTAAAATCGAAATGAAAATTGAGCAGGCTGGATCGGCGACAAGCCATCCCTTGTATTTGATTAATAGTGTAGATATAACAACACCAACACTCCCTAATGTGTCTGCAAGAACATGTAAGAATATCCCTTCCATGTTGTGATCAATATGGCGATGACTGTGCTTTTGTTGATCAGCATCAAGATGGTGATGATCATGGTGCTGATGGTCATGGTGATTCTGATCATGACAATCACTATGGTCATGGTGGCTGGCATGATGATTATGATCATGGTGGTCATGGTGGCTAGCATGATGATTATGATCATGGTGGCTGGCATGATGATTATGATCATGGTGGTCATGCTGTCGGGCAAGGTCGTGATGCTTAAAGTTTGGAGTGTTGTGAGTGTCTGCAAGACAATCGGTCTTACTCTCGTGACTGTGGTGGTCATGGTGATCGGTTTGGTGATGATGATCGTGACAGTGTGCAGCATGTTCATGGTGATCATGCTGTTGGGCATTGTTGTGATGTCCAACATCACCAGCGCATGAATTATCTTGGCAATCACTAGAAACCGAAATGAATTCCCGATTGCTTCCATGCCTTTCGTGATGATGGTCAGAGTGGTGGTTATGTAACTCCTTGTGTGAATGTGAATTATCTTGACAATCACTGGAAACTGGAATGAATTCTCGATTGCTTCCATGCCTTTCATGATGATGGTCGGAGTGGTGGTTATGTAACACCGAATGTGCATGCGAATGCGAGCATGATCCACCTGACATTCCATGAGCATGATGATGTTCCTCATGAAAGAATATCAAACCAATGACATTAACTACAAGTCCTCCAATAGAAACAACCAACAAACTATTAGTTGATATCTCTTGAGGATCCAATATCCTCTCAAAAGACTCTACAACTATCAATGCTCCCACAAGAACCAGAAAAACCGCATTCGTATATCCCGATAAAACCTCAAATCTTCCTCGGCCATAGTTATAATGGTTATTCGCAGGCAAACGAGATATATATGAAGCATACAACCCAATTGCCAAAGCAGCACAATCAAATAACATGTGACACGCATCCGATATAAGCCCGAGACTATTACTCATAAACCCAGCAACAAACTCCACAACCATATAACCAGCATTGATCAAAAGAAAAAGCGCAATTTTCCTCGATTTTCTCTCGCTCAAAATATGTCTAATTGGCTTCATAACTATGTCACTTAACAACTGCGACGAAGACTCATCACCAAACCCTAAATCATGAAAATCAAAAGGATCTAAATCTCTAACAGCCACATATAGCAACAAACCACAAATCAACAAACCCCAAAGTGATATATTAGGATAATAAAAAAGTTCCAATATCAAGGTACACATGAAAATCATCACAAATTCTCTCTTAGAGTCTTTGAAACTCACCAAATCATCAACACCACCAAAATAATTCTCACTCAAAAGAACACCAAAAACAACTGTATTCGCCAAAGGCCAAACCATATTACCAAATGAAACACTATCTTCACCACCTTCATAAACAAAAAAACTAATCACAGCAGGAACACAGAGCACAACTGTAGTGAAAAATAGCGTAATCAACCGAACCCTTTTCCGACCCAATTGCTTCAAACTCTCATAATTTTCAAAAGAAACACATTGTTCATAACAAGCAAGAAATCCAGACATAAAAGGCATCAACAATTGCCAAACCCTAACACAATTTCCCTCATTTTTTCCACCAAAAGGAAAACACTCAATTCTATCCCAACCAAAAGACAACATAAACAAACCCGAAAACAACGAAACAAAACCTCGAATCTCACCCCAACCATTTCTCTGATTTCTTCGGAACCACCGAGCCGTCACGGTTCCCATAAATTCGGCTATAATCATCGCGGCAGTACCGCAATATCTAAGAGCTTGAAACCGTAAGAGAAACACAAAAGCCAAAAGAATCGATTTTGATATAAGAATTCTCTGCTGAGACTGTGTGATTGAGGAAAAGTTGAAAATTGGTTGTTGTTTGGGTTTGTGAAGAAAAGGGTTTTTTGAGGAAGACAATGAAAAGGAAAAGAAAGAGAAAAAGAGGGTAAGGAAAAAGGAGAGAAGGGAAACGAGGAAGGAAAAAGGGAAGAGAGAAAAAGAAGGGGAGGAGGAACGAAGGAAAGGGAAAAGGGAATAGAGAGAACGAAGGGAGAAGAGAAAGAGGAAGATGAATGAAATTGATTTCGAATTTGAATTTGAATTTGATTTTGATTTAGATTTGGAATTGAAAGAGAATGAAGAAGAAAGAAGGTTAGGGTTTTTTCTGGTTTTGGAAGGGGTTGGTGTTGGAGTTAGGGTTAGGATTGATGATGAGGATGAATAGGGGAAAGTTGAATTAGGAGTGTAGGGTTTTGGAGTGGTGGTTGTTGTGGTGGTTCGCGGTGGTACAGAGAGGCGGTGCGGCCGGTGTTGGTGGTGGTGGTGGTGGTGAAAATCGGACATTGTGAAGAGTGTGTTTGTTCAGAAATTCAGTTTAGTTTCAGACATACAGAAATTTCAGTTGAATGAAACTGGTAAATGTAATGTTATTTGATTTGATTTTTTTGTGTTTGAAAATGATTAAGTGGAAAATTAGTACACAAACATTGATTTTGTTTTTGGTGTATTCTAGAAGATGATTTTGTCAATGATTAATTTTCATTAATTAACTAGTAATTTCTCTTTTATTAAAAAAACTAGTATTTCTTTTTCTGTTTGATTATTTTTAAATTTTAATATGGTATTTTAAATATTTTTAGTTTTATTTTGGTCTATTAAGTTATAAATATTAGATATTTTAATTTTTTGAATTTTAAATTTTTTTATTTTAGTTTGTTAAGTTATAAATATTAAATATATTGATTTTTTTTTTGTGATTTTAAAAAAGTAGATAAATTCTACTATAATTAACTCATACAATTGTGAGATACTAGGTTCTAATTTGAGACAAGACGTTCAACTTAACAATATGGACATTTATCAATTGAGTCAAAATTAAAAGATAATATTTTGGTTTTTTTAATTACAAACATTTAACATAATGGTTTCTTAACTAAAAAATATTAAACTATAATGGACAACACCAAAGTATTTAATATTTATAATTTAAAAGTGGATGTGTCTAGAATATGTAACTAAAATGAGCAAAATGTTTAATGTTTATAAATTAAATGACTAAAATGAAAAAAAAAATGTTTATGAGGTCAAAGTATTTTAAAATTTATAAATTAAGAAATCAAAATAAAATAAAACGGATTTTTTTTGGTGGAATTTAACTTTTTTTTAATAAACTAGTTCTTTTTCTATCTCATATTAATTGTTTCATGTATATAACTTATTTTTTTAATTTTAAAGAGTTTAGTGCTAAAATTGACACAAACTAAGTGTGTATTTGATTTTAAGGTGATTAAAATTGATTTTGTAAAAATGAGTTTTGTTAAAATATAAATTATTTATGTTTGAATATATTAAGTAAAAATGAGTTGAACAATAAATTTTAATAAAAAAATTACTTTTGAACTTAAAAGCTACAAATTATAACTTTAAATTAAAATATTGATATAAAGTCAAAATTAATTTTATTTGATAGTACAAAAAATATGTTAATATCAATTTTACGCATTTAAAATTGATTTTGATTTCTACAAAAATAGAACCAAACATACACTAAATATAGATTAAGAGGAGTGATTCAAATTCCAATATACGCCTCAACATGTTAAATATTCTTATTTTGTCAAAAAAAAAAATTACAACCATCATATATATATTTATTTGCATCAAATTATTTTATATTTATTTGCAATCGCATTATTATTTTACGAAACCAAACTCATTGCATTTCATTTTATATAAGATCAGAGATGAAAGATGGATATAATTAAAAATTAGGATATTAACAAACAAACGAGATGATTGTGCTAAAACGCGAGTTACTTCATTAATTTATTTTTTAATACAATTAATCACAAAGTTGTTATTTTGATGGATGATTTCTTGACGGCTACTAAGAATGTCATCAAACTGAATGCAATTATTAATTATGTCATTTCATCTTTCAACAATCATGGCACAATCAATTTCCATAACAACATTGGGAACATTGAATTGGCTTAACCATTGGAAAGTCACCACAATCCCACAAGTCTCATCCTCCTAAATATCATGTGTCCAATATGTGTAACCTTGAATGAAATGTCCTTTTGAGTTTGACAGATTTATGAAATGTCTTCACATTATTTATTTTTAAAATAAATAGAGAAAGATAAATTTTTTTATTAATCAAAATGATATTAATAATTAATTTATAAATATTCTCGAAAAAATTCCAATTCGGTAAATTATTTATCTATTTATTTTATTATTAATGAAATAATAATAATTTTTTATTAATATGCATTTATTTATTGTACAACTATTCATCTAACTACTATTAATAAATATTTTAATAAATAAAACTTATTTTATTATTAAAATTAATATAATTAATTATTTCCTTAAGAATTATCAGAGTCAAAATAATGTACTTATAATAAAACAAATAAGAAAGTTACCGTCCAACTAAAATTATTTTAGTGAATCTATAATCTTAATCATCAAATTGAATTCAAATTAAATATTTGGTTTTTTTCTTACAAAGAAATTAGATCTTTCGTTATTCAATAGATTGGACATTAAGGGAGAAGCTAAGGTTGTTATGAGTAGCCATTTGAATGTGAAATTGTATTATTTGTCTCGAATTTATTGTAAATTTTTTCATGGTTTGGTGGCTAGTAGACAATGACACAATGCAATTAGATCCATTGTTGTTGAAGGAACAAGAGTGGAAGGAGTTTTAGTGACTCGTCAGGCTGTGTGTTTCCTATTTTGAGTCACACTTTAAGTCTCATAAAGTGTGTGGTCTATAATTGGACAATATTCATTTTCAGTCTATTAATGAAGTAGACACAGCTTTTTAGGTTCATATGGCATTAACTTCGGTTTCATGAAAGAATTTTGGGGATATTAAAGTTGACTTCATGAAGTTCTTACATAATTTCATTCAAATGTCTTTTTGGGATTATGAGAAAGTTGTCTTTTTGGAATCATGTGAAATTAATAAGGTGGAAGAGTTGCAACCTTTCAATGGAAGGACGTCTCATTTTTCTCAAAGTCGCTCTGTCATCATTATCAATATACTATTTTTCCTTTTTCAAAACTTCAACAAGTACCTTTTCTAAAATTGAGTCTCTGTTTAATTCTTTTCTTTGAGATGGGAGTGAAGGTTTTCATAACATCTATTGGATTAAGTAGAAAAAGGCGTGTCAACCAAAAAAGGCTAGAGGGTTGGGTGTTTGCAATTTGCGTATTTTAATATTGTTTTATTAGAAAAATGATGTTGGAGGTTTAAAAGATAAGGAGAGTTTGTGGTTTAAGGTTTTATCTTTTAAATATGGTTGTGTTAATGGTGACTTAGGGGAGGGGAGGATAAATATTCTATTTGGTGGATATATATTAGATCAATTAGTAGTGGGGATGGTTGTGGTAATACTAATTGGTTTAAAAGTAATATTTCAAAGTTAATGGGAGATGGTAAGAATACGTTGTTTTGAAAGGATTCTTGGGTAAAGGAGATGGTGTTATGTGTGAAGTGACAATGTCAATTACAAGAAAGGGAGATTTGAATTGTAATTGTCCTTTTTTAAATAATTTCTGCATAATTTAAAAATATTTAACTCAAGATCAATCTTTGTTTTAAAACATAATAAAAGCATAACGTTTTTTGTTAGTGAAATCACACAATTAACTTCTCTGTGAGATCTATGGTTAATTAATCATAAACAAATAGAGATAAGAGAAAGAATATCACACACAGATATATCATGATTTACCCAAAATGGGTTACGTCCAATCCTCATAATTTTGAGCTTTTTCACTAAGTGTTCAAACAAGATCGTTTTTGCTTTTCACACAACCTTTTTTTTTTTATCAATCTTGATATGTTGTAATATATTATCTTTTTACCTAGAAAGGATTTCCAATCGTTACCTTTCAATCTTAGAGAGGATTTTTACAGATCACCTTTTAACCATAAAGGATTTTTTTACAATTTACTCAACCTTTATTCAAAACAATAGTCTTGAGATACAAATGTGATTATTAAAAGAGTTTGATGGATCTAAGTGTACTCAACACTTGTTTGAGTTTGGATTCTTAGCAAATGACTCAGTAAGATAGATCCTTGAATCTAGTTAAACAAAACTGGAGTTTTTCCTTTTCATTGAAGAGCTTTAGTATTTTCAAGTATGATTGTATATGAAATAGATTGCTTGCACTTGAAACTCTTGTCTCCTTGAGGTTCCTTTTATAGTCCTCATGGAGGCTGATGACATCTCATCTAGCCGTTAAAAAGGTTTAGTTGTCTCATTTCGTGGATAAGTGTTGCTTTAAAGTAGGAATGTTCTAACTTTAAAAACCAGAATGATCTTCG
This sequence comes from Cicer arietinum, assembly GCF_000331145.2. Lineage (NCBI taxonomy): Eukaryota > Viridiplantae > Streptophyta > Magnoliopsida > Fabales > Fabaceae > Cicer > Cicer arietinum. Next base: position 22,345,691 of record NC_021167.2, read on the forward strand.
TTGTTGTTTTGAGGAGTGATGAACTTAAGAATATTTGACAACTGTTTTGAAGTCATATTGTGTTATGTCTTGTGTGCAGACTGCTCATAGGTTGAGTTGCAGTGTCCAATCAAGTCTGTCAAGGCTGTAATTGTTGCTTGATCAATATGAAGAATGATCTTGCTTGTTTGATTATGATGCATAACTTTTGCCTTTATTTTGGAATGAATCTTTCTGATGCAATTTTGTATAATCTGGCAACTTTGTAAATGATAGTTTGTATGCAAATCAGAATCAACCTTTATCTTATTACCTTCTTAAGAACATGAACATTTTTTGTTTGAAGAAACTGAAGGCTATGAAGAACGATCTCCATTTTTGATAATTATGTCAAAATGTTCTTCGTTTATTTGAATGATTTTGCTTCTTCCAATATGATCTTGTGTTGATATGTTTAATACATATCTTTAATTAATACACTCAAAAACACATATTAAATAACAAAACACTTTTTAGAATCATAATTAGAAATTTAATTAACTTTCTTTGATTATTATCAAAATATTAATTTAAGATTTTGTCTCAACAATGTGATAGACTTAGTAGGTTGTTTTGTGGACAATAGCAGATTAAGAAATTTCCATTGGTAAATGCAATAAAATAGTATATATATATTTCGATCAAAGAAAAATATTACTAACTTTTACAAAATACATAACTATAATTACTAAATAAACTCAAAATATAAAAGAGTTTCTACAAATTACAATTTTTCTCTACGAGACTTCATATTCTGAAAATGTTCAATGATTTTTTATTGTCAACACTATCAAATATGTCACAATATATATGTAACTAACAATTCATTTAACTATTAATCCCTCATACGATTGTGCAATCCATTTTTCACAAAATTCATGGTAGAGAAAGATCTTTCAATAGTTGCAGTTACCACAAGCAAAATCAGAGCTAGCTTTATGAGTAAATATATAATTGGATACACAATATACTTTCTAGTTTTTACTAACATTTCAAAAAGATCGGTGATGCATATAACTTTGAAAATTGATCATCAAATCAAACATCTATAATATAACAACAAATAAAATATATATTTCTATAAATTTACCATTGTTGAAGAGAAATAGAAGACAAAATTTAAATTAATCATGTAAAAGAAAAAATCTAACCTTTAAATATCGGTTGTGAGTTATGACTTTAGAGAAAATTAACTTTAGTGTAGACAAATCTTAGTTGATGGTGAAGTTAAAAATCTAAATTTTAAATGTTAAAGATGAAGTAATAGTAAGAGCAAGAGACGAAAAAAATGGTTGATGATGGTGTTATTGTAGAAATATAAAAACAAGGAAAGAAGAGTAAAGTTTGAGAGAGAGTGTTTGGTTGGAGAATGATAAGAATGTGAAAAGAATTTTTTTGTTGTTGATATATTAGAAATGTGAAAAGATGAAAAGTGTGATTTTAACTTTTGTGAGTATATTAAAAAAAATGTGTAAGTGAGTGGGCCTAGAATGGAGGTTTAAAAAAAATTAATACTATTATCAAAATAAGTTTTTGTTTTCTTGTGGGGGCAAGAGTCCATTACCCCTATATAGATTGATATGTCGTTGATTGTGGAGGTATGTTTAGTAATAGTTTTGGGGTTGATTGTGGTGGAAGGGGATGGCGGAGATTTCTCTTCCAATGGGTGGAGGATCTTGTATTGGAATGTATCTCGTTGTTCTCAATTTTTTCTATGCATGAGGATGTACCTGATAGGTGGGTGTAGCGAAATGCTTATGACGATGATTATTTGGTCAAATACGTCTATCAAATGTTGTCAGAAGAACATTATTTACGTTCCCTGGTTAGAGATTTCATTCGGAACAAGATAGTCTCATTGAAAGTAACTCTACTTGCCTTTAGACTATTGAATAATAGGATCCCAACGAAAGACAATCTTGTTCGACATGATTTTGGTAATCTGAATTCTCTTATGTGCAATAGTGATTGGGAAAAGGATGAATCAACTCAGCATTTATTTTTTGATTGCCCGATTCTTGGTGACTAATGGGTAGGTGTTTTCAAATGGCTAGGTGTAAGCAACGCTTATCCCAACAACACATTGCAACACAAACTCTCTTTTTACGATTTGTTTAGTGGTTGTAAATCTATACATGATAAGCTTTTTGTTCTTTGGTTTGTTTGTGTATGGTCGATATGAAAAGCACGTAATAAAATTATCTTTAAATCAAATTAGGAGACTAATTTTCATCTTCTTGTTAGAACCAAACTTTTGTCATGGAAGTGGTTGAAAGTGAAGTGTAAGAATTGCCATGACCTAAACGTCTAGTGGTCACAACCTCACGTTTGTTTATGTGTTTATTGACCATGTATAGTTTATGTGTTGTGAAAAGTAGTATTAATATGTTGACTATTTCAAAAAACAAAATACTACTCTTTATGTTCTGAAATTTTTATATTTTTATATTTTAGATAAAATTAAGAAATCGTGTGATCGATTTATATATATATATATATATATTTGTTTAATTTAATCAACTTATATTTTGTGCCACAGGCCTTTTTTTATGTAGAGTTATTTGTTATATAAATTATAATTTTTTAATGTAAAGATTATAAATACTCTATTACAAACACTATGATAAAATAAATAATCTGATTCTAAATTATAAAAGAAAAGTAAATTGTATCTTAGGCTTTTTCACCCCAAAAAAAAAATTTGTGTGTTTGTTTTGTGAAAATATTTTATAATTTTATTTTTAAATTGTGTTTTTATTCTATATTGATAAGAAATTCTAAAGTGAATTTAAAAAAAATATGAAATATTACTTAATGAAGATGTATATTCAAAAATACTAAAAACATTTTTTTAAAATTTTTATTATTTCTAAAAATAAAGATAATTATTTATTTTAAAAAAAATATCTACATATTTTTTCAAAATAAATACTGCCTTAGATTTCTAAAATTTTAAAACAAAATACAAATATTAAAACCATCACAAAGTCTTAGATGGGAGGAAAATATCAGAGTGGAATGATAGGTTGTCATCTTCAACTTTAAATTTAATGCTTCATATTTTTCTTTGCAACTAACGTACAAATGCTTCTATCCTTGCAACTTGCATCACTTCTGTGTAGATGAAAAATAAATTATCTTGTCTGATTTGATCTAAAATTTAAATTATAATTTGTAATATATTGTTTTAATAATAATATTATAAAATTATATTAATGTAACAGGTTTGAAACAAAATGTTATATATAATATATTAAAAATTAATATTATGAGATAATATAGACTGATTATATTTTAATTATATGAAATAATAATAAAAATATATCAATTTAAACAAATAAATATTATAAAAATTAATTGAAACTAACGAATAAAAAAAATATTAAAATTTATAAATGCAGTTTGATTTAGTTTTTAAAAATAAATTTGAAATCTAATCGAATTGAGCAGTTTTCACACAAAAAAAATTCAAATTCATTAATATATTAAGTGTTGTGCAGTTTTTTATTTTTCGAATCAATTTGCGCTTGTTTTGGATTGGTTTGGATAAGAACACCCTTACTCTTAAATTCATTTTTAAATTTAATTATTTTAAATTTAAGTCCTAAATTCTCAATTTTCTCAACCTTTTTTTTTTATATCATTTATTTATGAAAAAGTGTAAACTATTTATTAAAAAAAAAACTGTGTCTATGTTTTTCTAAAGGAAACTATTTATTTTTTAGAAATAATTAAAAAGGATACAAACTCGTGAGTCTAAAGAACAAGTTTTGTATAAGACGGTGATAAATAAATGGATTTTCTTTTAACATAAAATCAAGAAAGTTAAATGCATTTATCTATCCTACATAATAAGTGGTGAAAGTTTCTATGTTTGCTTATAATATATAAATAATTCGAGACAAAGTATAATTTCAAGAGGAATGACATATAGTAAGTCAATATATAATTTCTTTTTGACAAATATAGTAAGTCAATGTTAGTGGCTGCCTAATAGTACATTTACATAAACATTTTTTAAAAGTAAATTTTGTTTTATGTTAAAAATATTTTATAAACTTGTTAAACAAAAAATCAACTCAATTTAAGATATACCAAAGGATTTGACAGCTAAAAAAGAAGAAAAAAATCAATTCAATTTAATATATGTCAGTCACAATTTACATGTACAATATTCATATGCCTCAAACATTGACATTGTATTTTGTAACTTTCTTTATACATAATTAACATTATTAAAAAAATAGACAGAAAATTTCCAATAGTCTAAATGATTTGTTATATAATGGAATTGTTTAATTTCATTCTGGAACTCCTTCACTAAGAGTGTCTTTACGAGTCAGTTTTTGGAGGACTTTAAAGAAGAGAATGTTAGAGAATTAAATCCATATTTGATATTTTAAAAAAATTAAAAGAATAATACAATATTATATACTTATTTATTCTTTTATTTTTTAATTTTATTAAAATATCAAATATATATTAAAATAAGTCATTTTTAATTTTATTAAAATATAAACTTATTACTCTAAAATATTTTCCTCCAAAATTTAACTCGTGGACAAACCCTAAGTAATATTTTCCCTTTATTACCACTTTTAGCCAATAAGGTCCCTTTGGCATGGTTTTCCAATTATTGAGGATTTTGTGTGTGGAAGTTTATGAAAGTGTATATTTAGACCAAAGATCACCAATTAGGAGAACCATGACTGTATTTTCAGTTAATGTCCAAGTTCCTGTGTAAAAATAGAAGAGGGTTATTGTGTAAAATTACATACTCTATTTAAAATAAAATATAAGTAAAAAAAATATTTAAAAAATTGATATATCTTATATGAATTTTAAATTACATACATCATTTTTTTAAATATTTTTTTATTTATATTTCATTTTAGAAAGGATATTTTTCAAGAAAACAAAGTTGGAAGCAAATTGTCTTTAGAATTGATTCAACTTACCAACATGCAGGTCTGCTTTGTCACGAGGGACCCCATTTCTTGAGCACATTGATATTTCTTGCCATATAATCTTTGAATTTCTTCTTTCACCAAGTTCATCATCTTGATATAAAATGTTGAGACAAAAATGAGACTTGCATATAAATAAAATTTAGTGTTTGGATTAGATAACTATTAGCACCGACACATTAGATTGAAGGTAGGTGTGGTCGGTGTCTCTGATAAAATATAGTTATATTTAATTACTTTTACTTTTATAAATTATTATCAATGTCAATGTGTCTGAGTCAGTATCGTGTCCATATCTATGACAATGTTTCATAGTTAGACACATTTTCGAAAAAAGACCCACGACAACATAATAAAAGTTTTGATGTTTCAAATTGAAGGCATAACCGGTATCTAACACGTGTCAGTGGTAGTAATTAAACATGTAGTTATGTTTAATTACTTTTACTTTATCAAATTATTATAAGTGTCAATGTGTCGGTGTTAATGTCATGTATGTGTTTGTTCTATATCGTTACTTCAAAATTAGATAGGATTTTGAAAAACGATACACGACCACAAAATAAAGGTTTTGATGTTTATGCGATAGTAATACAACTGTAATTGTAGCCGCATTATTAAATTGAGATTTTTTAGAAATATACCTCATGCTCTTGGCGCAACGATCCATGTCTATTCTCCTTCAAGCTCTACAATATAATCATAGGAATATAACCATGAGTCACTAGGAATGGAAGAAAGAAAGAAAAAAAAACTAATGGATTGTTTAGCTTGAGTAAACATGTTTTGTCTTCACTTTTTTAATTATAAAAATGTCACCGTTATCATTTTGTTTTATGTTTGAGTTCAAATCACATATGCACCATTGGTTAGTTTAATTATAAAAAAAAGTGAATTTGATAATCAATAATATAGAGATTTTTGAGAAAAATAAAAAGTGTTTTGTATTTCAATAAAAATCAATTCTTTTTTATTTATTTTTAAATTCAGTTATAAAAATGTTTAAAAACTATAACAAACAGATGAAAGATCTTATAAGTAATTATTTTTTTAAAAAAATGATATTTTTTTTACAAAAAAAGCTATATTAATTTAACACTAAAGTCTAGTGGAGCTCATTATTTTTGTCACGAAATATATATTTTGAAATAATTATATGAAGTAATAAAATAGTAAATTTTTATTGCATATTGGTGTAAAATTTATTTATATTTGTTAGTGGATGCCGCTTTTAACTCTATATTTTCATAGATTTATATAGAAAATTGAAAATAAAGTGAAAACAAGACTGTTTTATTCTATTAAAAAGTGAAAATAAGAAATGAAAAATTGAGTCTAAAGAAGTCCTTAGTTGTCAGAAGAATACCAAGAGAGATGAACCTTAGAAATTGACTGCTCCTTTGGTTGTGATTTTGCAGTTTGTTTGGCTTCAGAAGTTAGATTGAGCTACAAAGTAGGCACCAAAAATCAAAAAACAAAATTAAACAAAAAGAAAGAAGAAGAAAAAAAATAAAAATAAACTCCATTATGTATCTATGCAAACATATATAAATATTATTGAATTCAGTGGTCATTTCTAATATATTCTCAATGTCTCTGACATGTATCGGTATTAAATACTAATATGATATTGATTTTTATTATTGTATACTAATATTTTTATTTTTTTAATATTATTAATACTATTTACGTATATATATCTGATGTTCATGTTTGTATTAGTATTTTATAGACCGTAACCTAGTGACTAATTACTTGATAATTAATTAAAAAAAACTGCAATTAGTTAATTACCTTGCTAAATAATTCTGTTGGTGGTTCATCTAGAAACCTCTTTTCATTTGGCTCCTAAGAAAAAAAAAATTACAATGAAAGACACATAAGCATAATAAATTAATATTAATAAACATGCTCTTAATTTCAATGCTTACCAATGGAAATACTTTGATATTTCGGAAGACACTTCTTTCTCCTTTCCTTGAGAGTTTCTGAACACAAGATATCTATAACCAATTACATATTTTGAAGAAAAATGAAACTTTATAATAATATCCTAAAATGTGAATCATTACTTACCTTATCATCGATTTTCCCTTGGAGTTTGCTATTCAATCTACACTTTTCTTGCCTTGAGCCAACACTAGTGTTTCTCCTATGAATGGAATAGAACAAAATAAGGGCAAAGTTGTAATTTTCCACGAATATTTAATGTCAAAATAAAACAGTTTTATACTGACATCTAATAAGAAGTCACTATTTTTTAATATCATAGTAATTTTTCATTAGATGTCAATTTAAAATTATTTTATACAAATAGTACATACTATTTAATTTCAAATATAAATGCAAAAATGTCACTTCTTGTATTTATTGTGATCATAACAATCATGTATCAAGATGTTACCTTGTTTCACTATTTGATATTGAATTATTGTTCAAAGAACCATGACCCTGTAGTGGAAAATATATCAAGAATTTGTGAGTATCACTCAATAAGTGGAATATTATTGATTGATGCTACAAAACTATAGCATTTTTCAATGCATTCCATTAAAAATAATGCATCATATAAAAATACAATGCCACTAAATGGTGATTTGCTTTCTTATATAAATTACACTGCGTTTCGAAAAGTTTATTTACAATTTATTAAATGTAAAACGATTTATAACTTATAATCAAATTTCCACTGATTATAAAAATGACTTATAATTAAGTGTTTTGAACATTGAAGAAAAGCAAATACTTACTTTTTTACTTGAGGGTCTTGATGTAAAAACCTCAAAACTTGATTTTGCATGTTCACTTGATTCAGCATTAGTTTTTGTCCTATGAAAAGGGCACAAAAGCACTCAACATTTAGTCACATAAGATAAATTATTTCAAAAAAATGTTATTAAAACAATGGTTATTAGAAGTAGTTGATATACTTGTGTCTTTGTGCTCTGACTGCTGTTTGAAGATTAGGTTCTTTAGGAACAGTAACATTTGGTTTAGAAGCTAAATTTACATCAGTAGGAACAACCTGCATCACAATTCAAAATCAATTATTTTGGTCTCTAAACATTTTAGAGAATGTCATTATAATCTTAAATCTTAAATGATTAAAATTACAAAAAATATTTTTTGGAGTAAATGATTATTTTAGCCGCTGAATGTATTAGGTGTTGTGACAATAGTCTTTGAATATATCAAATTTTACAAAATCATCTTTGAGTGTCATGTTGGTCTTTGAATGTGTGAAATACTATCACCGTAGTCGTTAAATGCATCAAAATTACAAAAACATATATAAATATTTTTTTATTGATCAATTTAGTCGATTAAATTACTAATAAAAGAGATTTTGGAGAAGTATTTACAATTTCGATATATTCAAGAACTATTGTGATAGTGTCTCACACATTCTGAGACTAAAATAGTGGTTTACTCGTATCGTTTGTTAGTAATTTCTCATACCAAACTGACTAATAATACATTTGAGGAACAAATAGATAACGGAAAAATACATTCAAAGATGTTTTTGTAATTTCAATATATTAAGCGTTGGACTACAAACACAACATTGACACTAATACGTCGACATCAATAATAATTTAATACATAAAGTAATTAAATATAATCAATATATCTGTATCATGTTACTGCCAAACACGACACATGTAACACAGTAAGACACATGTTCGATCAAAAGAAACAACACTACAGAGGAAATAATGCATTATAGTTCCTTAAAAACTGGTTACCTCCTCAGTTTTCTTATGTGTAAGAATAGTTTGATGCTTCAGGTGAGCACCCTGTCATGAATACAACAAAAAATCCAACCAACTAAATCAAATATCAATAATTGAATTAAAATGGTTTTTATTTTTTAAAATAAATGGGAAAACATATTTTCTAAACATGAAAGTTTCTTAAAAAATAACATATTAAAATGAGTCCAATATAAGAAGCCAAATGTTTGTTTTCATATTTTATAAACAATAAAGGATGCAAAATTGAATTAAGTTAAAGTAAGGTTAAGAGTTCAAAACCATTAGAATGAAATGCTTATATAGATTTAAAATATACATTGTTTATATTATCGATGTAAAGTGTTTTTGTACTGTTAATCAATCATAACTGTTATTCATCAAAACTGTATAACTTTAATCATCAGAACTTCTATATTCACATATATAGATAACTCTGACAACGTAAAACTTTTTATATCGATAATGTATCAAAATTAAACTAGATGTATACAAATTTCATCATACCTTGCGCAAGTAACCGGCTTCAAGCTTCTGTCTTTTGGTTAATTGACAATCTATGGATGAAGCATTTTTTTCTTGATTCCTGCAAAGACCAAGGAAAAGACAGGACTAATTTATTTAATTTTTTTTAGTTAAAAAAAAACATATTCAAAATCAAATGGATTTGAATTCAAACATACACATACCACTCAAAAAATGTCAAATATTTAACGAGACACTTAATTGATTTGTTCAAATGCAGATCGCAGAAAATACCATAATCAAATAATTTATCACAGAACACCAATTGCTACGCTATAGCAACTATTTGACAGCACCGCAGCAAATACAAAAAAATTCACCAACAAATGAAGAGATGAGATGTAATACCTTCTGAATTGTTGAGGGGTTTGAACTTCTGTAGGGTTCTTCAGCTTGGCCAAATGACTTGCTGTTGGTTTCATAAATGTGAAAACTTTAGATTTTGATGAACTTGATTTTCTGACAGACTTTTTCTTACCATCCAAAGTATCTTGTGTTGTTTCATTGCAATTTTCATCACCTGAAAACAAAACCAAAAATATGTGAAAAATTAAGCATAGAATATTAATCAGGAAACAACCTGAATATTAAGATCAAATACATCAATTTTTCAATTATTTTTTTTATTTTTATTTTATTTTAAAAAGAGTATGAAATATTATCATCATTTTTATAACTAAAATAAGAAATATACAAAAAATTCGTAAGGTTTTAAATTGCAATCACTAATTTTGATATAGAAAAAAGTTGTTGTGAAATAAATACTACCAATATTGTTGAAATTGTTGTCACAATACACAATAATTATCATCAAAAGTCAAAGCATTAAGACATCAATAATGAAAACTTTACCTCTACTATCATTGTCTTCCATTGTTGAAACTTGTTTATTTTTCATTGCATGATTTCCCAATCTTAACTTAATGAGAAATGCTACACACAAAACAACACATCCAAAAAAAGAAACCAATCAAAAACCTAAAAAATATTCAATCACAAATTTAAAATGCAACTAAAAAAAATAAAATTTTTATGACACTATGATCATGATTTTAAATTGCGGCTACAATATTACAGATTTTGAAGTCACTGCAAAGATATCACAACTGCAATTTAAATTGTATCAACATCGGCAACATAAAAATTTACAGCGTAGTTGCAACTATAATTTAAAACCATGAATGTGATATAAACAGAAAAGAAAAAAAAAAACCTATTTTCCTAAAACAACAAAAACATAACAGAAATGTTTAATTTTCACTAAATTCTTACGTGAAGGTGGATAACTTTGTGCAAATTCAAACCAATGTTCTGCTTCACAATCATCGAAAATATTTTCTTGCTTTGTAAAATCAAAGAACCTAGGAGCATCATATTCATAATTCACATCAATATCATCATCCAAACATAAGGATGAATCTTCAACCTCAATCTCCACGAACTCTTCTTCCATGTTTTTTTCTCTCTCTCTCTTCAAATTCTAACTACTCATCAAAAAAGTTTCAACATTTTGAAACCCAATTGATATTCAAATAAAAAAAGTTTCGATTTTTCAATGTTTAATCAACATGGGTCATCAAATAGAATCCTCTAGTCTCTCTCGTTCCTGAGAAAATCCGTTGTTACCCGATTTTTCCCGGAGAACGAGAGAGAGAAAGTTTAGAATAGCAATGAATGAATTAATTGTTAATAATTAATTTACTCTTTTGATTTTGATTTGATTATTAGGAATTTTTGTGATCATGTGGAATACTGAGAATATTTAATAAAATAAATTGAAATTAATAAAGAGGAAAAATGTCGGAGAAAATGGCGAAGATTTCGTTGGTGAGAAATTGATACAGAAGAAAGAGGAGAGAGAGAGTAAGAAGAGAGAGAAAAACAGAGTTGAATTATGAAATTAAAGAGTTTGGTTAGTTTTGTGTTTATTTATATATATGGCGCCTAAGTTAGTGGCAACATTATTACCAAAAGTTTGAATTTTGTTTCATGGACTTGGTTTTCCAAATTTGATTTAGTTGGTTAATTAAAATCGTTAAATAATTAGAAAGATTTGATTTTTATTAAAAGTCATAATCATTTTTATGAATGAATCATAATTAACGGAATGTGACTGTTAGATTTTGTTTCGAATTTAAAATAATACATTCAACTAAATAATATCATAAAGATAATTTTATTATTCTTTTACTTTGAATAAATTATAGATATTATCATTTATGCATTTGTGTTTAAAAATTATTTAAAATTTTATTGACGATCAACGATATTTTTAAAAAATACTGAAAATTAACCGTTCTCTATATTCAATATTGAAATATTGTTCTAATAGATATCAGAAAATGTGTTTATATATAAAGAGATTACAATATTTTCCCAAAACAGTGAGAAAAAAATTACCTACTAAGTATTATGTGATTTATTTGGCATGTGTGAAAATGGTTACTTATACTAATTTTCAATACAATAATTTATTAAGACTGAAATATCACGAAAGATCATTTGTTATTTGTTTCGTACGTATGTGACTTGTAATTACTTCAATAAAATAAGGGAAACATTGGAAAAAAGAAAGCAATAAATGTGTTACATAAGTATAATAAAAATGAGAAATAATTTTGAGAAAAAAAATTTAAAATAAAACCTATAATATAAGATGGATGAAGAAAAAATGTGACTTATATAAACTCTTACACCGAATGTTTCTTAAATGAGTAGGATTGAGATTTTTCAATTTTGTTTTAAATGATTCAACTTAATTTAATTTTTTTAAAAGTGTATATCTTAGCTCAATGTATTCAAAGTTACGATTAATATCTTCAAAAGTATTTTAAAAAATAAAATAAATAATATTAATTATTGACAAAAAAAAATCAACGATTAATATTATATATATAAATGTATGATCAATTATAAAATAGTTACGATATTAATATTTAATTCAGTTACTTTATTAATTTCTCATCTTAGAGAAATCAAATCTTTGAAAGTTAATACATTCGGTGGTTTTCAAACAACGAGAGTAAAAGGATTGTGAGGAATTTAGTGGGACTATCATAGACCCATGTGATGCAAAAATGATTTATGCAGGAGTATGATAATAATTGTGTAGTTTGAGACATTATTTAGAGTTTAATCATAAAATAAAAATTATGATTTTAAGTATTTAAATTTAAATCAAATATATCAATTTTTATTGAATCATTTTTACTTATAAATAGGAACAAATGGAGTATACAATTTTCTAACCCTAAAATCTTTCACTCTTAAGCACAAATTTGATTGATATAGTGTCTGCATGTACACCACCGCTGAGGAGCTATCACCAATTGATGTTGTAACACCGTCGTGTTTCCACTTCTCTGATCACATGTCTATGTTAACTTTGGATCAATAAGTAAAAAACTTTTGAAGTGAACAATTGTCTACATAAAAACAATGAAAATATGAAAAATTTGTTAGCAATACTTCTGAAAATACATATTCATGAACTAACATTTCATCTGCTCAATGATAATTGTACGCTTAAAATGTCTTTCAAGAAAGCAAATAAGAACTTAGTTAAATTTTTTTCCCATGAAGCCTTAGACAAATGCAAAGCTATAAAAAAATATCTAAAATACTTAAGTTGTAAATAAAAATTTAATTAATACACACTATTAATATAAATATCTTTTTACATCATCAATCAATCTGAACTATTAAATCATTAAAAAAAGTTATTAATCACAACTATTTCTAACGTCACTCATCTATATTATTAATAAAAATTTGGCATAATTGTTCTTGCAGTCCCTTAACTTAATTTCATATAATACTTCAGTAAAAGAAATTTCTTTTTAAGTTGGTCTTTTATTCATTTTAAGTAAACTATTTGATTTTTTATGCTTTAAAATGTTAATAATATTATCATTTATTTATAAAAAATCCTCAAAATTTTTAAACAAAACTCATAAAATTAATTATCATCTTCAATATAATACAAATTTCATCAAATTTATAATTCAAATCTTCAAATAAACTCATATTTTTATTCTTTATATTTTTGAATTTTTATTATAAAACTAAATAAAAAATCAAATAAATAAATAATAATAAATAAATAAATAAAATATTATTTAAAATTAAATTAATAGATAACATGAGCAATTGCAAATTAATAGATAACATGAGCAATTGCGGCTAAAAATTGACACATATTAATAATGCAAATTTCTAAACCACTTGTTTGTCTCTTCAAGATAAAAATGGTTTGGACCACCTACAAATAAAGGAATATTCGTCTACGATGTGGGAAGTTTCTTGGAAATGTGTCAATAATGGAAGAAAGTACCAAAGTTGTCCTAAAATAATGTTGTCAATGCATTAAAATTAGAGGGTACAATTTTGAACTATTCCAAACAAATTAAATGAAAGAAAACGAATAAGGGGGTACGCGCGCACCCCTCCTCCCTCCCCATTTCAAAATTGAAAACTTTACCCTATACCTATAATTATATTCATATCATACATTTTACATAAACTATTTATTTTATCCCTTTTTATAAAATAAAATTTGTCTTATTTTTATTATCTTTGATTGTCTTCTATAAAATTCAAAGTTTAAATTTTTTGAACTACAGATATTAAAAATTTAAATTTATTTTTATATTTCATAAAACTTAAAATAAGATTTCTGATATAGAAAAAAATGTCATTTCACGTGAAAGTGTGACAAATTTGTTACAAATTTTTCAGTTATTAAATTTTTTATTTTTTATTTTTTTTAAATAGTAATATTTCAAAAGATAAAATTTAAATTTTTTGATATCAAACAACTTATATTTTTATTATTAATTTTAATATATCGACAAACTTTTAAAAAGTTTATCTGTTATTAAAATGCTTTTGATTTTTTTTTTAAATTATACTTTTAAATTATAGGGTAAAATGGTTGAAATGTGGGAGTAGAAGCATAAAATATAAAGAGTATGATGTAAAATTTTCTTAATTGATTCATCTTTGACAGATTAGTGGAAGTATGAGGCTTAGGGACAAGAGTCTCATCCAAATCACATAGACTTTCTCCCTCATTATATTTTATGGAATTATTATACAAAAAATCAGCTCATGGTATCCAATGAGAGTCCAATTTCAAGGTTGTAGGTCCATTTGATACGATGAAATTGAACTCACAATACTTCTCTTCTTTGCACTAAATCTGTGTTACCTTTATTGCTAATTTAAAAAAAAAAAAATCTCAAATAACGTTCTAAATACATGTTAAGTAATTTAGTAATTTAGCATGTGGATGATAGCAATGAACTTATAATTTATATATAGTGAGATATCAAATTTGAAAGATGATGTATAACTTAATAATATCGGTGTTTGTCAGTTGAAGTAAGTTTATAGTCATCTATCTCTATATTATTTAAATTAGACTTAGACTCACGCATTGCATGAGCGTTTATAGATAAACATATAACTTTACAAAAGAATTCTACAAAATATTTGAAATTAAGTATATAAAAAGTGATTTTAAAGTGTGTTTGGATGAAATAAATTTTTGATGTAATATAATTTAGAGCGTGATTCAAATTCTTCTATGTAAATTTTATTTTTGGATGATAAATTGAGAGAATTTTTAAATGAAGATAGTTTATAAAGTATTTGTCAAAACAAATTTTGGAGAATTTCAAACACTCCTTTAAAGGTAAGAATTTGAAATTCCTTCTTAACTTTATACAATGTGAATCTCAAATTTTCCCCTTAAATTTTCAATTCTTTTTGTCCTTTTTTAATTTTCATTTTCGCCACAACACATTTTAAATTTATAAAAATGGCCAAATTTTAAATAAACAATTGTTCTATTCAAACAACACAATTAATGAAAAAATTACAATTGAATTATGAATTGCTTAAAACTTTTAATTCTCTAGAAGTTTCAATCCCTTCATACAAATACACTCTCAGAGAATCAAGTATTTAGCACATAATAATAACGAAATTACAATATTAAATTTGAAAATAATGTTTTTGATATGATAGAATATATGAGTATAGGATCATAGTTAGTAAGAATAAAATATTTCTCATTTTGCATGAATTACACCATATGTAAACTATTTCAGTATCTAATGATATTAAAAAGAATTTGATAATATTTTAGTGTGCAATCAACCATTTTAGTGTAAAATGGTATTTAAAAGAAGTTAAAAATATTTTCGTACAATAAACTGAAACAAATTCAAATTTTACGACTAATAAATTTATTTAAATAAAAAATTAAATAAACTTAATTAAATAAACCTTAAATTAATAATTGAATAAATAAATTTAAATAAACAATTAATTAAATAAATAAATAATTCAATAAATATATTTAAATAAACAATTAATTAAATCAACTTAAACAAATAATTGAATAAATAAATTTAAATAAACAATTAATTAAATAAATAAATAATTCAATAAATATATTTAAATAAACAATTAATTAAATCAACTTAAACAAATAATTGAATAAATAAATTTAAATAAACAATTAATTAAATAAATAAATAATTCAATAAATATATTTAAATAAACAATTAATTAAATCAACTTAAACAAATAATTGAATAAATAAATTTAAATAAACAATTAATTAAATAAATAAATAATTCAATAAATATATTTAAATAAACAATTAATTAAATCAACTTAAACAAATAATTGAATAAATAAATTTAAATAAACAATTAATTAAATATATTTAAATAAATAATTGAATAAATATATTTCAATAAACACTTGAATTAAATAGACTTAAAATGCCTCAAATTAAAATATACCTCTCATTTCCATAGCCTCTGAGCCATGTGGTGCTAATATTGTGTCAACACATGTCTCAACATCGCGCGGTCCTCCGGGGAATCCAGCATCATCAGCATGTTCCATCTGAGGCTCAGGGACATCCTCCTCCAACTGACGCTCAGGGACATCCTCCTCCATCTGAGGCTCAGGGACATCCTCATCCATATGTGCATGTGCAGTAGACTCGACGACATCATCATGGATGTCTTGTCTTCGACGACGCTGCCTAATTGGACGATTTGCTTCGTTTCGTCGTCTATTTGATGCTGTTGGTGGAATTCTCTCTGCACCATCACCTCTATCACCACCTATAATGTTGCGAATAATTTGACCGAACGCACCTCTCATCCTAGGCACTGCAACATATAAATATTTTAAAAAATTATGAACAATAAAAAATAGTGTAATAAAAGGATTTCATAAACACATTTCCTTCAAGCCAAGCCTCTATTTCGAAACTTTGAAGGAATTCAGAAATTTCGAAATGCATTTCGAAACTTTCCCAGACGTTCGAAACTTTCCCTCAACTTCGAATCTTTCCCTCAGATTTCGAAGGTTTCATTGCCTTGCATTTTGAAACTTTCTACATACAAGAAAATTTCGAAAGTTTCTTGTTTCGAAGCTTTCAAAACATTCGAGGAAACCTTTCGAACATTTCACATTCAGGTAAAGTTTCGAATGTTTCTTGTTTCGAGTCTTCCAAAACTTTCGAGGGTTGCATTTCGAAACTTTCGAACAAATGCAAAGTTTCGAAAATAACTTACTTTTGAGATTCGAATCTTTCAAATTTTCGAGGATGGGTTGGATCAAATTCGGATATTTGAAAATTTCGAATGAGTTGGGTGAAAAATGAAAGTAAATTTTTTTTTGGGTTTTTATAGATGAGATGGAGGGTAGAATAATCTTTTAGTCATGACTGGGGGGTGGCAGATAAAATTGGGGGGGAGGTGCCTGGTACAAAACCCTGAAATAAGATAATTTTATGGATAAGGCCCAAGCCCAATCAACTTCCTTTGAACAGGCCCAAGCCCAATCAACTTCCTTTGAACAGGCCCATCATCGCTTGTTGCTTTGCCTTTGTTGTATCAGAAACTCCATATTTTTCGTTTTTTATTTTACTTTAATACTCTTTTAATACATTTACGATAAAGATGCTAGTTTTTGTGTTTGAATAATAATAATATGATAATTGTGTATGCAATTTCATGTTTCATTTTTTCTTTCTTTTCAATTCAAATTAAATTTAACTAATTGTGGAGGAACATGAAATAGCATGGCTTTGCTTAAAAAGAAGAGTGTCTTTGGAGTGCAATTTCATGTTTCAATATTTTTAAATAGCATATTGGCCTATTGAAGCAAGCAAGATGTGAAATTGAGTCACATGTCTTATTATATAATCTATTATATTCCTGATTTTAGATCCACATCTCATATTTAATTATATTCAATCATTTTTATTTCTTTAAATTATGTTGTTAACATATCATTATCGTATTTTATATTTGAGCCTGTGGCAATGCTTCATAAATTTAAATGATTAAAAAAATTTCATGTACCTAATTTCATATCCACATCTTATATTTAATTATATTCAATCATTTCTATTTCTTTAAATCGTGTTGTTAACATATCATTATCGTGTCTTATATTTGAGCTTGTGTCAATGCTTCATAAATCTAAATGATTGAAAATTTGTCATGTAATGTGTTTGTTTGTGTTCAACATGGTGATTCTTGTTATTATGATTATTGATTTAAGTCATTGATATATAAAAGATAAATGCACAAATGTAATTTGAATGATATTGATAATTAAAAGAATCTTTAATTACATCAAGAGTTACATAGATTTATATAGTAAATTAGATAAACAATCAATTAGTATAAAATAATTAACTCACTTGTATAACTAATTAACCAATTTAAATATTTATTATTTGTCGTACGAAAATAATTGAAATTGAATTCATTCACATAAAACGAAATTGGGTATTCTAATAAGAAGCAGTAATGAGTAGCTTCTAAAAAAATAAATTTTTATAATTGATTTTTTAAAAAGTTGTGATTTTCATTATAGTGATAAACATAAAATACTTTAATTTTTTTTTTTAATTACTACATATGTCTATTATATCATTTCACATTCAGCATTCGTGTTTGTGTTATAGCTTAATAGCCTTTTTGTCTTGTTGGCTGCATAAGTGAAACAATTTCTACTTTTGCTTTTAACCTTTGAGTCAACAGAAAGGACCTTCCATTTTTGGTTTCTCACATATTTTTACATTAGAGTTTTTATTTTAAATTTAAAGTTCAATATTTTAATATTTATTACAACGCTTTTTTTAAAAAAGAGATGTAAAACTAGTACAACAAGCAGCGTATTTTTAAAAGGAATTTAGAACATTTTTTATTTTAAAAAGCGCTATTATATCTTTTTAAAGCGCTAGATACTACAACGCTTAATTTTTTGAAAAATTGTTGTAAATAACTTAAAAAAAGCGCTGCAAAATACTATTTTTCGCGTAGTGTGAAGAAGGTGGCTGAAGCTGCTCAAAGAACGAGAAATAAGTCAAAGATAGATAAGATAAACACCATTTATATAAGTATTTATGTATAAATAATTTTTATAACAAACAATAAAATAATTTTTATTTTTATATAAATAAATATTTTTCATATGTTATTTTAAAGAGCTTATGCAAATAAATCAAAAACATCTTATTGATATATCGTAAACTTTTTTCATAAACTCACACAAGCACTTTCACAAATACATACACTAGTTAATAAGCTAAAATAAAGGGATTCACTTATGGTAGTTACACTTAGATTAAAATTTTAAGACGTGGCTTCTTCTTAATGCATTGATATATATATATATATATATATATATTAGATATTTAAAAATTAATTTTTACTAATTATTTTTATAAAAATTTATTTAAAAATAATAAAAGTTATTTTGAAATTATTTATTATCGATTTAGAAAAATAATTTTGATGTTCAATAATTTGGATATTTATTATTATGGCTAAAAATCATACTTTTTATAAAAAGATATATTTCAAAAATAATATTTATGAAGAACTTAATTTTTCATTTAAAGTTTTATTTTTAAATTTTTTTAAAAACAATTATAAAAAAAATAATACTATAAAAATCATTTAAAAAAAATCTTATCCAAACAGACTTGATAAATATTTATTTGGAATCAGATGTTGCACCTTATATCTTATTGTATGCTTAAATAGTTTAGAGAATACATTTTGAAAGGATATTGCACTCATTTCTTCGAGAGTCATGAAAATATAAGCTTTTTCTCTATTCTAGAGAAGCACCTCAAACCTTGTCTTCGAAATCATCAACTAAAGGAATTTTGTAATATGACTAATTTGATATCGATCATAATTTAAAAAAATAATAGTGATTGAAAGTAACTCACTATTAATACTAACACTTTCATATCAAAATCGTATTTGATGTTTGAAGTGTATCCACACGACATCAACATATATAGGTATTTTTTGACTATGTGTTACTGGTGTGGTTTAAAGAAGCTGAAAGTAAAAATTAATTTGTATTTGTGTATTTAGATATTTTTAAAAGAAAAATGTTAGAAATATGATATAATTAGATTATTTCTCTTTTAATTTTTTTTTTATTTGTGTGTATTCATATATTTTTAATTTTAGGTTGTATCTATGTAAAACTTGTTTGCTTTACACATTAATTGTGGGGAAATGAAGTGGGAGATTTCATATTTTAACTCGCATCCCGATATATTAAAATATCAATACAACTACCATACTAACTACACTTACACGACACAATTTTTTCTGTTCTTTTCTATCGATTTTTGACACAATTTGGCTTTTTATTTGACATTTATACATTAACATATCCAGTTATATTTTTTATTTTTGAAGATAAATTAACAATATTAATAAAGAGTATGATTGAGAAAGAAATAATAAATATATTTAATAATTAAAAATGTACTTCTATTCAAGAACAAATATTTGGTTCTTATAATTAGAGACAAGAGAGAGTATCTTTTTATAATAATAAAATCATTGATCATATTCTACTAATGTGTAATTTGTGTAAGAAAAGAAAGTGTGCACACATTGCAGAAGGGGTTACTGGCCATTGAATTAGGATTTATTCTAAAATGAGAACTTTCATTGCATATAAGCCAAATCACAAACTTAAAAAAATATTATTATAGCTAAATAATGTAGATATGTTAATGCCAAAGATTATCTCAAATGTATAATCAGTTTTAAACTTGTGTGGCTATTTGAGGTTTGCAAGATAGAAAAATTATAAAGTACTTTATAAAAATAAATATTTCTACAAAAACAAAGGTTTAAAATAATAACAAAAATTTCAATTGGAGATTGAAGCTTTTCACATCCTATTGTTGATAAAAGAAGTGATGATGGGTCAATTGCATTTGCACATTCATATCAACCTTTCACAACCAGAACTAGGCGTTGAAATACATGATTTTAAACAACAATAATAATAATAATAATAATATTTCTGCTAAATTATGAAATAAATAAAAAATCTTAAAAATTGCACCAGCCGGGAATCGAATCCGGGTCTGTACCGTGGCAGGGTACTATTCTACCACTAGACCACTGGTGCTTGTTATTTATAATTTCAAATATTGTATATTTACTTAGTTAAATAACATTTTGAAATTTATTTGCATATTATTATAAGACTTTCATCAAATTGTTGACTCTATTTATTACTTCCTCACCAAAAATATGTACTTACGTATTTTAAATTTTTATTAAAAAATAAGTGATATGATAAATTAATTAATTAATTCTCACTTTTGAATAGTGACAATATTAGTATGGAGTTGTTGTCCCAACAAAGGAAGAAAAATAACTTTGGATTGTCAAATAATTTTTACGTTAGTAGAAAAATTGTTGCTTAGATAAATCATTTTTTTTAAATAATTATTTATTCTTCTAATTTTTATCACTCCTTTAACACTAACACATTTTAAAACTAAATACACAATTTTTTTAAATGAAACACTGTCCTACATTTTGTAGACTATTTTGGAGGAATTTTGTTTATATAATTGTGTATTTTAAAATAATTTTTCTTTAATAAATATATTACGAATTTTTCTTTTTGTTAAATAAATGATAGTATAAATAAATTATTTTTCTTTATGTTAGTATATGTGATCACATCAAATACTTGCATTCACTTTAGAATGAACCACCCCTGTCCAATAGTTAATTAGCTCTCAACAAATCATAAAAGATGTCCATTTTGACCCTCTTTTTAAATATTGTATTTTAAATGGCAATTCCATTGTTTTATTTGTTTTTGTAAAGTGAACATTGAACATTGTATTTAAAATGGCAATTCCATTATTTTATTTGTTTTTATAAAGCCAAAGTTAGAAATATGCTTAAGCTTTAACTTAACTGGTAAATACTAATATTAATATTGTTAGATTTTCTGAATTCAAATACAAGTTTACCAAATAAAAAGTGAAAATTAAAAAAGAAAAAACATAAAGAAAAAAAATATCATATGCATTCTATGAGGAATATTTATTGAGTGGCAGGTGTATTTACTGAAGCACATTTGTTAAAATCTCCATCTTTTTTGCATGGGGGAGAATTTCTAGTTTGGTTAAAAAAATTCCATTATATATTTTTTTTAAATATAAAAAAATTACATTATACTTCCTACTTTAAAGCTTCGATTTGCAGCTTAATTTTTTTCTTTCTTAAGAAGTCAAATTGATGATTTCAAATAACCAACAAATATACTTCGTAAATTCACTAAAAAAAAACAAATTTCTGTAATTGTATGAGTATTTTTGTTAAATACATATAAAATATATACATAAAGTGATTAATTTAATGGATAATAGTATTTTATTCAAAGTATTATAGTAATTTAAACAAAATTAAGATACAAATATTTTTAACGATACTATTAGATACAAATATATAGCAATATAATTTTTATATTGTTCATAAAATTGTAAAAATAATGTATTGTTAAGAATTTATTGTAATTCTTGTAAAAAAAGAAATAATTTATCGTAGTTTAATATACACTTATCCTTTTATTTCAACTATTAGTAAAGATGTTAAATATTAATCAAAGAAAACAAAAGATATAAATATATTTTAAATTAAACAATAAAAATAAAAACTTTACTTAAAATATAAATTGAAATGGCAAGTGTTAGGATGATTTTAGTTTGTATAATTATTTCATATGATCAATAATTAAAGTTTAATTTCTATGAACTATCACCATAAAAATATTTACAGGGTTACTCAATAATATGTTTTTTTGTTGTTGAGAAAACTCAATGATATGTTAATACAACGTTTAAGGGTTTAAAAATATTTATGGCTTGTTATATTTATTAAATGATGTAAAAAAAAAATTTATTGGATGCTAATGTAAAAGATTTTTAAAATGACAATACATAAAAAAGAGTAAAAAATACATATATTAAGACTGTATTTGACAACATAAATCATTGGCTTAGGATAAATAGTTTATATTGTATACATTTATAGGACTATGGTAAAATTGTCTAGTACAATTATTATCTTACAATTATATCATTTTTACTTCAAGTAGTATTTGAAACAATAATTTATAATGTATTATGTTTTTTATAGATAAATATTAATAGTAGAATTTATACAACATATAAAATTAAATTAAATTTTTTTATCTTAGAAGAAATAATAAATTATATTATACTTAATTCAGTTTTAAGTTTGAATTCAGAACAAAACGATCAATCTAATAATATCGACATTTGTCAATTGAATTAATGTTTAAATAAATAAAAAAAAATTATTTAATAATATATTATATGTTTTATACGATTTGTATATATTTTTAGCAAATTGTTGTTACCAACATATGATAGATATTATTTAAAAAAAACATATGATAAATAAATAGAGTTAATATAAGTTCATATTCATTTGTTTTGTCAACAATAAATATCACGAAACATAGAGTAATTCTTGTGTGATGGCAAGAATTTAAACATACATATAAAAATTTGTTATTTAAACTAATTAATTTGCATATTCACTTTATCATATTAGAATCCCACACACATGTCACATAGAGTAGTAACCAGAAAACAAATTGATAAAAAAATAAAAATAAAAAAAAAAAGCAACAAGAAAACAAAATTTTAATTCGGACCAATACTATCGTCATCATCAAGACAAAACTCAAATCAAAATATCATCATCAAGCACGTGATGAGCTGGAGCACCTTTGGCCCTTAAAAATAACAATAATAAATATTAGAAAAATAGTACCGTACGAGATACTTTCTGATAAAATTCATAAAACTTTAAAAAAAAGTACAAAATGTAAATAATTATTATTACAAATTTAGTGGATGGGAGATCGATCTTAACACCTTATATCTATCAATCTCTAAATTTCTCATCCATTACCACCAATACCATGCTACCTTATAACTCTCATAAAAAATACTTAAAAATATATAATAAAAATAATTAAGACTTTGGCTAATTTTTTCGGCGAATTAGTATAACTAATATTTTTTTATAAAGACGTTTATTAATTGAGAGTACAAAGGAGTATTGTTACTAATTACAAAAAACCAAACTAAGCAAATCCTTTTTAGAGTTTTTAGTTAGAAAAATGTCATCGAAACTGTTTTGCTGCTCCGAATTGATAGGACTATAAAATGATTTAACAGTGAATCCATTCAAGTTGTCGAAGATCTAAATTCATTTATTCTGATATTGACATATATCTAATGTATTAAAATTTTATAGAGAGATGTGAAATTAAAGTTTCTTGTGTTCATAAACAATTTGCCTATTGATGCTTTTGCCTATATACTCTAGATACCTCACAATTCCAGTGTAAAAAGATTGATATCGTCTTTTATGTGTTGATATGATTCAAGAACGTGAACCTAACGTTTTTCACTAACTTATATAATTTTTTTGATACGTTTCTTTTAAATAACATTTGAATTTATAGCGTTTTAGTTTTCTCTCATTATATAAAGAGAATTTGAAGTATATTAATTAGTTCAATTGCAAATTTTATTTATATTTTAAATTTTCTTTTGTTTATATTTCATTATGAATGAAGTATATTAATTAGTTCAATTGCGAATTTTGCGAAACACTTCAAATTCAATAGAATAACTTATCTTATATTTGTTATAAGTTCATCCACTATCAACAAACATATTTGTAATTCACAAATTTTAACCAGACATAATTGTAGTTTTTTTTATGTATGTTTTGATCAATGATATAAGTTGAAATGAAAGGGGAACAAAATAAAATCTATTTTATTAAAAAATTTAACTATCATATTCATTTCATTTTACTCCATTCTACATATACAACAAATCTAAACATACTCTTTATTACAAACTAGAAAATGATCTAATTCGCTTCTTGTGGTTTAACTGGTTGCTATAGGTATTTATGGGTTTCAGTACTAGAGACTTTACACATAGAGATTAATCCATTACTCTCCACCAAATTCTTTGGGAAGGAAATATTTGTATAAATATTTTAGTTTGGATTCTCTAACTATGATTCAGAAGTCGCTCTTTTCTTTGTCTTAAATTTTATTAAGTGATACTCTTGATATGTCTTTTCTAAAGAAATAATCATCTATGTTCTTTTTTCTATTTCTTTGTGGCCCTGTATTTTCTTTTTTAGAATTCTTCCGATTAAGAAAAATGAAATCAATTGCAATCCTTCAAGTTTGACTCATTTCTCAAATTAATCTTTTATATTTTTTAATTTTCTCAAATTTCAATAAATTTTTTATTTTAGTTTTATATTTGCTTTGTTTTTTAATTTGGATTTTTTGGACATTTGTTTAAGTTTATGTTGAAGATGACGAAGAAGATGAATATTTTAATTTGTATTATCGAAAGAAAGAAGAACATGTAGTTTGAAATCCTAAACCCTTTCAATTGTGATTCAAGATAAATAAATAAATTCTTCTTGAAACCAATAGAAACAAAAACAAAATCAACAACTAATTTGTGCAACTCATAAAAAATCCTTCTTCAAAACCAAAAAAAAAAAAAAAATCCTTTTTGAAATCTCTATGCATTTGAAATTCATAAAAACAAAAATAAATTCTACAACTAGTTTGTAAAAATAATATTTAAAAAAAATATTAAAAATGAGCTGAACAACTAATTTAATTTAGTAGATTTATGGTGTATTTCTTTTTATTTACTACAATTCATTTTTTAATTCTCGTTGAAAGAGAAAAATGGCGAAGAGGAAAAAAATTAAGATTAATACTAATTGAAAATTGATTTAAATGTAACAGATCATAAATATATTTTTTCAAAACTTAAATGACCAATATGAAAATTATTTATTTTTATAATTTATCACGTCAATACTATCATACACATGCCAACATTATAACGACCACATGACATTTTTTTTACTGAAAAATAACATATAAGCTAATATTGTAAATATAGCGGCATTTAAAGAAGCAAGTTAAAAAGAAAAAAAAGTCTATTTAAAAACTAAATAGAACATAAAAAACTAAAAATATAATATAAATTTTTTTTGTTATATAAACAAAAAAAAAAAAGTTATATAGGGGCAACTATTACAATACTCATCAGAAAAAAAACTTTGTATCTCAAAGTCTAGGAATCTTTAATCCCTACATTGTACAACAATCATAGACGTTCCATATGAGGGCAAAGAAGAATATTCGATCGATTATAAATTATACAAAAAAAAAAAAGCTGAATTTTGTGTTTACAATTACGAGGAAACAAAAAACTGAAGGATATAATGGTAAATAACAAACAACAAAACAAAAAACAAAAGAGAAACAAAACAAACGCACACTCCTTTGGCACACACAATCACTTCTTCTTCCTTCTCTCTCTCTCTCTCTCTCTCTCTCTCTCTCTCCCTCTCTCTCTCTCTCTTTTTTCTCTCTCTCTCTCTCTCTCTCTCTCTCTCTCTCTCTCTCTCTCTCTCTCTCTCTCTCTCTCTCTCTCTCTCTCTCTCTCTCTCTCTCTCTCTCTCTCTCTCTCTCTCTCTCTCTCTCTCTTCTTCTTCTTCTTCTTCTTCTTCTTCGTTCATTCCTCTTTCCAACCACACAAACCAAACCTACTCATTCCACCCCTCAAAAACCGGGTCAAATGACCCAAACCCAAGAAAAACCCACTAACCCAATTCCCCAACCCCAAAAAAACCAAAAAAAAAACCAATCTCAATCTCAATCTTCTTCTTCTTCAAGAAGCGGTATGAAATTAATAGTGCCTCTTCAAGGTGTAGTTCAAGGTCGTGGTGGTCTTCTTCTCGGTAGTTTAATCCCTTGTGCTCTTTTTTACTTTCTTCAATTTTACCTTAAACGACGTCGTTCCAATCACAACCCTTCTTCTCCTTCTTCTTCTCCTACGCTTCTTCCTCGTTCTTCTTCTCGTTCTAATTTATCCTCTCGCGGTTCAATTTCTCGTGTTCGTGTCTCTAAACTCGCTTCAATTCTTTCTAAACCTGATGATTCTCTCTATTATCTTGGTTTGGATAGAGTTTCTCAAGATCCTTTTCATTCTTTGCTTAACCCCAATGGAATTATTCAGCTTGGTTTGTCTGATAACAAGGTAGATTTTTTCTTTTTTCTTTTTTCGGATTCTACTATGTTTTTGTCTTTTTTTCAAAAAGAAGAATATTATTATTAATAATGCTGACACTAATGACATGACAAATGTTTATGCCGGATTTGTATCATCATGAAGTTACAATGTCAAGCTCTTACTCCGAGCTCGAAACTCGGGGATTTTTTGTCTTTGCTTTTTAGGGTAATGTCCCCAAGGTGTCAACATAGTGGTAAACATTGTTTTTAAATTGCTGTCTGTAGTTGCAATATTGTGGATTTTGAAGTCACTGTGACAACATTGCAGCTACAATTTAAGCTGCATCGGCCGTATTTACCTGAATTATAAAGGTTTGCACTGGAACTGTAACTGCAATTTAAAACCATGGTGGTAATTGCTTGACATTGTAACATCAAAGAGCATAGTTTAGTATTAAAACCATGATGGTATGGTGGTAAGTGCTTGACATTGTAACATCAAAGAGCACAATTTAAGCTGCATCGGCCGTATTTACCTGTATTATAAAGAGTTTAGTACAAGACAGTTGTAAAAAGGCTATTAGTGCCACCGAGGGACAAAATTCAAATCTCTTGCGGTACAATGATAAAAAGGTCATTAGTGCCACTGTTTTTCAAGGGATAGAGTTCAAATCTGGTATAGGATGGTAAAAAGGTTATTAGTGTTACGGTTATTAATAATAATATTTTTCTTTCTGGATATGTTGTTTTTGTTTTAATTTTTAATGTTTTGGGTTTTTTTTTGGTGTTGTTGTTTGTGTAGTTGTGTTTGGATTTGATTGAGAAATGGTTGGTGAAGAACTTGGAGGGATCAGTGATGGGGAATGGTGATATCAATTTGAGTATTAATGGGATTGCACCTTATCAACCGTTTCATGGATTGAACGAATTGAAAATTGTAAGACACTTTTAATTTATTTATTAATTTGTTTGCTTATGATGTACAATTTATTTGTTTATTTATTTGCTGTTATTGTGCTGGATTGTACTTTTTTTTGCTTACTGGGGTGATGTGATGTTCTGCAAAATGTCTGTTTTGTTTTAAATTCTACTCATTAACATGCAAACATGTTAAAATCAATTCTTTATCTCTAGAATCAATTTTGTCTCCTCCAAAAAGTGAAAATCACGGGATTTCATTTTGTGGTTATGCACTAATACTTCTGATCGAAGACGTGTTTCGGTGTTTGACACCGAAATGATACCAACACATTGATTACATTCAATTAATTCATTTTTTCAAATTATTACTAGTGTCGACATGTCGGTTACATGTTTGGTAGAACTTGTGTAGCTCAAGAGGATAGGTGTTATGGTGTGGTGTGAACTAGTTATCTCAAAAGTTTAAGTAGTATGTAGTGAAGCATCATTGGTTTTATAATGGTTTTAATATACACTTTTACACAAATGCTCTTTGGTCTTGAAGCTTGGATAATGCTGAAAACCACTTATCTTGTGCTTAATTTTCATTGTTTTATTATTATTGTTGTTGATGATGAATTATAAGTCTTGAAGAATGGAAGTGGCAAGGATCAAACTTTAGAGTTTAGACCATTTCACATGGTCATGGAGATTGGAGACTCTAATACCATTAATCAATTATTCCAAAAGTTTAAGCCTATGTTTGCTTCCACGTCCTCTTTTTTGTTTTCGCATCTCGAGTCATTTTTATGCAAGAAGCTATAAATTGTCGATTCAACTAAGCATGCTGTGGAATGGCCTTTTACTGCAATATCAAACATATGCTAAGATTCTCTAACATTCTAGACAAACATATGTTAAGATTACTGTAAGCTTGTAGTAATGTTATTAGTAAACTTAGTGAATTTTACGTCTCGTTATGTTAAATATAGAGCTTGAGCTTTAAGAGTTGCTGCATTTCACTTATTATGAATATTTTATATTCTGACAACTTCTAGAGAAAACGATTTATTCCTTCTGATGTGTATTCCGGATTAATGCAACCTTACATGCTTTAATTTTAGGTTCATGCCTTTGTTTTGTTTGTGTTTTAAACTTTTGTTGTTTGCTTTGAATTTGCAGGCCTTGGCAGATTTTATGCATCAGGTTATGGGAGGATCAGTGGAATTTGACCCGTCGAATATGGTACTAACATCCGGAGCAACTCCTGCTATCGAGATACTATCCTTCTGCTTGGCAGACCATGGAAATGCATTTCTTGTCCCTACACCTTATTATCCAGGGTAATCATCATTGATGACTTTTTCTTATGCTATTGATTCCTATTCCATATGCTAATTATAAACACCGATTAAAAGCAATGTTATCAAATAGCAGCTATAGCGGCGTTAAATATTGGCGTTATTTAGTATGTATTGTCAAACATTGGTTATAGTGGCCCTGCATCATTATAGCATAACACTAATTGAATAAATTGCTATTTTCCACGATGCAGCTTTGACAGGGACGTAAGATGGCGTCCAGGGATAGACTTAATTCCTGTTCATTGTCGAAGTACGGACAATTTCAACCTAAACATCACCGCCCTTGAACAAGCATTTAGTCAAGCGAGAAAACGTGGAGTCAAAGTTCGTGGAATTATTATCTCCAACCCTTCAAATCCCGTTGGCAACATTATGACGCCTGATATGCTTTTCAGTCTTCTAGACTTTGCGGAAGATAAAAACATTCATATCATTGCCGATGAAGTATTCGCAGGCTCCACATACGGAAGCGAGGAGTTTGTAAGTATAGCCGAAGTTCTTGATTCCGAATACGTAGATAAAAGTCGTGTTCATATAATATACGGCCTTTCAAAAGACCTCTCGATTGCCGGATTTAGAGTCGGAGTTATATATTCATACAACAAAACAGTTTTGGATGCAGCCAAAAAAATGAGTAGATTTTCGTCTATATCCGCTCCCACACAGAGATTAGTCACTTCAATGCTCTCAGATACACGGTTCATTCAGGAGTACATTGAAACCAACCGTAATCGAATAAGACAGGTACGTGACGAGTTTGTTGATTCTTTAACCAAACTAGGAATCAAATGTGCCAAGAGCAGTGCAGGTATGTTCTGTTGGGCCGATATGAGCGGATTAATCAAACCTTATAGCGAAAAAGGAGAACTCGAATTATGGGAGAAGTTCATGACCGTTGCTAAAATCAATATAACTCCCGGATCGGCTTGCCATTGCATCGAACCGGGATGGTTTCGTATTTGTTTTACTACGATATCGTTTGAGGAAATCCCTTTAGTTATCGAAAGGATTAGGAAAGTCGTCGAAAGTTGTAAATCTTCCAATTGAACATTCTATTATTTTTTTCGACGAAAATTATCGTTATCGCCTCATGTTGTAGCTGTTTAAAAAAATTTTGGGAAGGAAATTATACATCTCTAGATCTCATTCAAGTTCAGGTTTCTTGCAGAATGTAGAGTTTATTATATTACAGAAAAATTAATCTCTTTTGGTGTATAAACGCGGTTTTAAAAACCGGTGTTAAAAACACGGTTAAAAGATTACATATTTTTAAAAATGTATATTTAGACGGTATAATTTGTTTGGAAGTGTACTTTCGAATTAATTTGTTCGAAAGTTTTAGGCAAATTAATCGGAAAGGACACTTCCGAACTGTTTGAAGCTAGGGGGTGTTTGGTTCAATTTTAAATTTGGATGAAATTGGGCCAATTATCTTTGGGTGACTTTTACTTTGATTAGATTTTGATAAAACTGAAATTTTAGGTTTCCTATGTCAAAGGGAACTTTAGAAGTGTAATGAAGTTTCTAGTTTTTATTTATTTATTTTTTTTTTTGAAGAAAATTGGCATTTGTAGGTGAGGGACCTGTTTTGTAATTTAGGGGTTTGACTTAATTGAATGTTTGTTCAATAAATAAATGCTACTATATAAATTATTTATTTATTTTGAGAAATGTCATTGAATTTTTTTTTATGTGAATGATTTCTATGGTGTGTTTTATTATATGAGAATTTATGTAGAAGCTATTTTTTCTATTAAAAAAACTTAAGGTGATGGGATGATGTTTCATTTTAAGATAGAGAAAATTTTAGAGCTAATTAAATACCTAAAAAAAGATATTGTGTTTGCTTATTTCTAATTACACTAGCGAGTTTATTATATGATAATTTATGTAGAAGCTATTTTTATAATTAAAGAAATATTGCAGGTAAATTATATTCATGTATTTTGTCAATTGTTATAAGTTACTATTAAGACGGAGTTTATTTAAATAAATTTTAAATGATTATGAACCCAACGTGGATAAGTTTTTTTTTTCTTCATAAATTCCCTTAAATAATTTTTTTATAATATTTTTGTTGTAACTTGATGTAATTTTGTTGTAACATGTAATAAAAGAAATATGAAATGTTCAAAGTATAAAAAAAAAAAAAGACAAACTTAATAGAAAGAGGAAGAATTAGAAAGAATCAACACCAAAATTTATTAATCTTGTTTAGAAATTTATTTCTACATTGAGAGTTTAAGAAAATTTCACTATGAATTAAAACTAGTGTTGTTTCCGTGCGTAACATACGATCTTAATAAATAAATTATTATTATATATATATATATATAATAATAATTTATTTATTAAGATCGTATGTTACGCACGGAAACAACACTAGTTTTAATTTATAGTGAAATTTTCTTAAAAGAAATTGATTCAAACATTCTTCAAAATCTTATTTCCCAGGCACAAAATCAAACCTCTTCTGACCATGAACAGAATGAAGAAGAAGGAGAAAATGAAGAATATTCTAACAAAATTGAAAATTTAGAAGAAATCCCAGAGGATTTCTTGTTCGTTTTAAGAACAGTAACCACAAGAAAATATTTAATCAAAATTAATTTAGTTTTTTCTGAAGATTTCAAATTCGAAACAATTGCACTTTTTGATACTGGAGCAGATTTAAATTGCTTAAAAAGTAGCATTGTACCAAACAGATTTTTACAAAAATCTAATGAAAAACTTGTTGCAGCCAACAACTCCAACATGATTATAAAAAGTAAAACTGAAGCTTCCATTAAAAATGGTAATGTTTCAATCAAAACTCCTTTTGTTTTATTAGAAAATATTACTCATACTGTCATTTTAGGGACTCCCTTCATTAACACGATAACTCCCTATTCAGTCAATTACGACAGTATTTCTTGCAAAACTAAAGAGGCCAAAATTATTTCCCCTTTTATTGAAAAACCCAGAACAAAGAATTTAAATCTTTTAAAAGCTTGCTCTGTTTACAAAACTGAATTAAATTGTTTAATTCAAGGAAAAGAAAAACATTTATATTTCTTGAAACAAGATATTTCTTTTCTCAAAACTGAACAACAATTACAAAATAGCTTCGTAAAACAAAAAATTTCAGATCTCCAAAAAAGAATTGAAAACGAAATCTGTTCAGATTTACCAAATGCTTTTTGGAACAGAAAACAACATATGGTAGACTTACCATATGAAAATGACTTTTCCGATAAACAAATCCCAACAAAAGCTAGACCTATCCAAATGAATTATGAACTTGAAACACATTGCAAAACAGAAATCCAAGACTTAGAACAAAAGGGTCTAATTACAAAGTCTAGGTCACCTTGGAGTTGTGCAGCCTTCTATGTGAACAAAAATTCTGAAATAGAAAGAGGCACACCTAGGCTAGTCATAAACTACAAACCTTTAAACAAAGCTTTAAAATGGATTCGTTACCCGATTCCAAACAAAAAAGACCTTTTACAAAAATTACACTCTTCGTCTGTATTTTCAAAATTTGACATGAAATCAGGATTTTGGCAAATACAAATTGATCCAAAAGATCGGTATAAAACAGCTTTTACGGTCCCTTTTGGTCAATATGAGTGGACGGTAATGCCCTTTGGATTAAAGAATGCCCCTTCAGAGTTCCAAAGAATTATGAATGAAATCTTTAATCCATTCTCAAAATTTTGCATTGTCTATATTGATGATGTCTTAATATTCTCTGAAAACATTGAGCAACATTTCAAACATCTTAGAACATTTTTAATGATCACTAAGAAAAATGGTTTGGTTGTTTCAAAATCCAAAGTTTCTCTTTTTCAAACAAAAATCCGTTTCCTAGGACACTATATCTCTCGGGGTACTATCACCCCTATTGAAAGATCCCTATCTTTCGCCGATAAATTTCCTGACAAAATCCTTGACAAAACACAATTACAAAGGTTTTTAGGATCTTTGAACTATGTACTAGATTTCTGTCCTAACATTAATAGGATAGCAAAACCTCTCCACGATAGATTAAAGAAAAAACCTGTCGCTTGGACTGACGAACACACAAAAACTGTACAAGCAATCAAGAAACAAGTCAAACAAATACCTTGCCTACACCTAGCTGACCCTTTAGCCCAAAAAATTGTTGAAACGGATGCTTCGGATATCGGATATGGGGGTATTCTAAAACAAAAAACAAATGATAGAGAATGCATTGTACAGTTTACATCTGCACATTGGAATGATTGCCAAAAGAATTACTCTACCATTAAAAAGGAAATTCTTTCAATTGTCATGTGCATTACAAAATTTCAAAGCGATTTACTCAACCAAAA
Organism: Cicer arietinum; assembly: GCF_000331145.2. Lineage (NCBI taxonomy): Eukaryota > Viridiplantae > Streptophyta > Magnoliopsida > Fabales > Fabaceae > Cicer > Cicer arietinum. The sequence continues at coordinate 22,379,038 of NC_021167.2, forward strand.
ATTTTTACTTCGAATTGATTGTAAATCTGCAAAAGAAGTTTTACAAAAAGATGTTCAAAACATTGCATCAAAACAAATTTTTGCCAGATGGCAAGCAATCCTTAGTATTTTTGATTTTGAAATTGAATTTATTAAAGGAGATCAAAACTCAATTCCAGATTTTCTAACCAGAGAATTTCTTCAAAACAGGACTTGAGTGATGCCCAGAAAATCAAAAAGAATTGAGGTCCAAAAGGACCAACCACTAGACAACTCAAAACCTCTTTCATCGGCGAAACCCATCCGATCTTGGGTGGAAGCCGTCGAAGAAAATGAAGAACAAAACCAAATCCAAAAATGGCTTGCTAGCCAACAAACAGTTGAACCTGACAAATTCCAAGAAATCAAGAATATAATTGAAGAAGACCTTCACCTTCAAAAAATTGCAAGACTCCACAGACTCCAAAAGGAAATTGAATATCTCTCGCTTGAATTGCCATCTTCATCAGGGCAAGAAAAGGGAGAATCTTCCCAAACACCTTCCCAAAAAGTTATCACAAAATCCCCACAGGAGGAATCATCCTGTAAATTAATTTCAAAATCCCCGCAGGAGGGACCATCCTGCAAAATAATTTCAAAATTACAACAAGAAGAAAAATCAAAAATTGTTTTAAACGACTCTCAGATTACCTTGTTTAAACCAAAATCTGAGTATTTTGTTAAGGATATTAGGGTTCCCAACGTATATAATTATTTGAAAGATGTAGAGGATATGAGGGTTTCCAACGTATATAATTATTTGAAAGATGCAGTTTACAGCGCTTGTGAAAAAAGCGCTGTAATAGGTAGTTAAATTCAATGAAAGCGCATGTATTTTACAGCGCTTGTGAAAAAAGCGTTGTAATAGGTAGTTAAATTCAATGAAAGCGCATGTATTTTACAGCGCTTGTGAAAAAAGCGCTGTATTAGGTAGTTCAAATATTTGGAAGCGCATGTGTTTACAGCAGCTTGTGAAAAAAGCGTTGTAACTGATACGCGAAAGCGCTTCCTTTTACAGCGCTTGTTTGACAAGCGCTGTAAAAGCCTTATAACGTGATGCGCTAACGTTATATGACCTACTACATCGCTTGTTTTACAGCGCTTGTCATCAAAAGCGCTGTAAAAGGTTCCGTTATTTTTAAATTATAATTACAACAGCGCTTGTGTTTAGCAAGCGCTGTAAAATGGGCGCTGTTAAATGTCATTTTTGGCGTAGTGTATATTTGCCTTATTTTTATATATGAGTTTTAGATTTAGAATCTTTAACATTGTAGAGTTGATAATCAATTGGTAATTGGTAGAGTTGATATCTAGTGAGTCATTATTTCCAAAAGATTTTTTAAATAAGATTGCTTTTACTTAGAGTTGATAGTTTGTGAGTCATTATCACCCACATTTATGTAACAATACTTAAGAATTAAACCAATATATTACTTTAACCTTCATGCGATTTGTTGTCAAAGTGCTCAGATTCTCTCTCGACCAAGCGTGGGAGCGCAAAAGGGGAATATGGGTGACTAAAACCAAAGCAGTCATGTGAAGTTGTTTTGCTTTGTTACCATAATTGAATCCTACATGGTGGAAATAATTTCACCAAATGATGAGTTGGCCATGCCTAAGACTAGTTCACAAGATAAATTAAATACTTTTTAGGTTCAATTTCTGCTATCTTTGCTTCTTTATTATTTTTTTCTTAAGGAGGTGGAAAGGACTTAAACAATAACCAAATGATAGGTGAAATGATAGCCGAATTGATACGCAGAGAATAAGAACAGATTGACAGAAACACATACAAAGCATAGATAAGCTTCAGAACTTCAATTACAAGCAATGTTATGATTGAACAGATAAACCCGAATGGGGTTTTCTTGAAGGAGAATCAAGGCAAAACCATTTTGGAGAATTTATCAGTCTTCTATATGCTCAATATGCAAAATTAGGTGTCCAAATAACATATCACAAAGGAAATTTACATGGGAAGAACTTGAAGATGCTACATAAGGATTTTCAATAAAGTATTCACTATCTGAAGGTGCATATGGACCTGCATTTAGAGGTCAGATAGATAATAAACTAAAAATAGCTATTAAGAAAATTCAAGTCAAAGCTTGCATGAAGAGAATGTGTTTATGACCGAAGTCCAGTTGCTCACAAATGCTAGACATGAGAAAACATGGTCATGCTTCTCGATTCGTGTATACGAGAAAATAAATTGTTGGTCGTATATGAGTATGCATGCAACGGTTCACTTGACCGATACTTATCAAGGTATGAGCATGTATTTTTTTTAAGCAAAATGATTGTGCAAAAGCATCACCATAGAGTCGGTGGTTGTAACTAGATTGGCACCTCAGGCTCTAACAATCATTTAAATATTTGTTTGGTAAAAATTAGTGGATAACTGATGAATTAGTTGACAATTTATAGCTTATAGTTGGATAGCTGATGACTTGTTACATCGGTTCAATTTTAACCGATGTAACAAGGTTTAATTGCACTTGCTACAAAGTCTTGTGCTATGAATATGTTTGAAAAATATAGTTTCTGTTTTGTTTTAGAATTTCTTAGTGTATTAGATGTTTTAGTCGGACATGATAAATTTCAGTGTATAATTTGCTCCTCTTTTCACGTTATTGATGAAGTTTGAAGACAAGAATATGCAAAGGGAATTAATGTGAAATAGAAACAAAGTTTATACCTTTACAAGTAGCATGTTATTTATGTGTAACATTGCCTGCATATAAGAAAAAGGTAACATTTTTGGGCTTGAAAAGGTAACATTTGTTGTTATAAAAATTTCCTTGCTTTAGCTATTTATTGTGTGATAGGCTGTATTAGTACAATTATGGTACTTTTTTTTATTTTATATTATACTTGATAAATTATTCTTAGCAAATTTGCTAAAGTGTTGCAGGCAAAATTACTCTTGAGATCTCTTAATTTTATTATTTCTTTTATGCTCAGACATTTTTTTCCAATTCTTGTTATAGTACTTCCAACAATACATAATACATTAGAAGAATCATTTAGCTGAAGGAGAAAGAAATAGACACGACAGAGAGAGAAAGAGCCACACAAAAGAGTTGGTGAGAAGTGTAAGGTTGCACATGTTTCTATAGGATAAATAAGGATGATCCCCAGAGTATCAGGCGGACTAGGCCTTATAGTTAGTTTTGATAATGGTATATAATTATATAATTTTATGAAAAACTGTAATGAGTAAGGGGATTTCAGTTCATGTCGTATATTTGAAGAACAAATTTGTTGAATTTTGTTATGACTAAAATATTTGTTTACACTGAAATTTGATGTGTATTTTTTTGAGAACTTAGAATTACTACTTAATTATATTATAGTTTTTTTTATTATTATATACATTGATATGTTTAATGCACTTAAATATTTTTGGTGTATGAATTTTTTAGATATTGAAATCAAATTTAAAAAAGTGATTTTCGTTGTTATTATTAGATATTAATGTAATGCATTTTTTTTATAAAAAAATTGAAAAGTTTAGAGACGGAATTGGAATTAGTGACCAAAATTTTAATAAAAATAATAGATCCAGTCACAAAATTCGTCTCTAGAAAATCAATTCAAAGTGGTTGCTAAATCAATTCAAAGTGGTTGCTAAATCAGTGTGAAAATCAATTCAAATGACATAGAAAATCAATTCAAAGTGATTGTTAAATCAGTCTCAAGTATTGGTCACTAAATCAGTCTCCGAATTAGGTCGCTAAATCGATCACTAAATATCAGCGGTTGATTCAGTCGACACCAACTCTGAAATATCAGTCACTAAAAAGCGAAATTTCTAGTAGTGAAATATACACAAATTCAAAATAGGGGTTATCATATAAGAGCTTGTGGTGCTCATTCACTTGGGAGGGGCTAATCTTTAGGGGTTATCATATAAGAGCTTGTGGTGCTCATTCACTTGGCAGGGGCTAATCTTTGTCCTGTGAACCCTATCCAATGCATGTTTTCTTTTGATCATAGCATGTTTGTCCTAAACAATAGATGCTTAAATTTCAAGCAAATTATTGATACTATGAAAGAAAACCATTTCAAAGAGATATTCATTATATGTTTTGATATACACATAAAGTGTTAATAAGTGTAAATTAATATATGAGAAAACTAGTTTGTTCAAATCATGTAGTAAAAAATGACAAGAAACTTAGCTCGTTTCAGTTATTTGAAATAAATTACCATAGTCCTCTTGTTAAAAATCTGACGTCATCTTGTTGACTAGTAGGGTTCAACTTGTTGATGTGCCGAAGTTAAAGGGTTTGGCATCAACTAATTATTTAAATGAAGAGTTCCTTTTATTTGAATTTAATTATTAGGTGGGCACCTACCTTTACCGAGGATCCGAAGTTAGTTTATGGTGGAGCCATAGTTAGCCTTCAAACGTGTCGAGGTCCTTTCATCCAAGCTGGAGAGCTAAGTGGGAACATGATTTGTTGAACATATGCAAAACCTTTAGGTGTCATATAAAATATCAAATATAAATTAGATATTATATATAATTTAATACCATAAATGTATGATGAAAATGCCTTAGGCTCTGTTATTTGGAATTGTTGGACTTTGTATAGCTTCAACTATTTCACTCCAATTCTTTGTTTTGATGGACTTCTGTTACTTGTGGTAATTTTTTTCACTTATATTCCTTGTGGTAGTTTTTGTCATCAAAGTGCATGCCAACTTAAACAACGGACGCTCTGAAAAGAGTATTATGTGAAGGGGTGTGGCCTGTCATCCACTAACTGGTTAATCCACTTTTGTTGATTTTTCAAACAAAACACATAGCAGATTTCCAGCAACATTTGACAACAGCTTCTCAAACCGTAAATTTTGGTAATCCGATACAAGAAACTCGGAACATCTTTGTGTTGAAGGTTGACAACAACGTATTGCACGACGTCGAGGACCTCGACAAACTTTGTCGTCAATTGTTCGTCAGAGCCGGCCCAAATATAACTCCACTAAAGCAAATTTTTAACCTGATAGAAAGGCCTCAAAGATTTTTTTTTTTTTTTTTATTTTAAATTTTAATATTCTGCAAACTAAAATTCATAAATTTTATATAAATCTAATATTGTCTCGATGAATATTAGATCAATTGACTTTATTATCAATCATAAAAAAAATATTATACAATATTAATTATATTAATTTAATAAATAATGTAAGATTTAAATGTCAATTTAAAAATATAAATCAGACAATTTAAAATTATAAAAATAAAAAAAAGCGAAGATTTTATTAAATCGCAAAAAAGACTACATACATTTATCAAAACAACGAAAACAAGTAAAATTAAAACATATATGCCTAATCATGAAACAAGTAATAAATACATTGTTAACCGAAGAAATAATAGTAATAAATTGAGAAATCATGAGACAAGTAATGAACACATTGCTTACATGAGCTCTTGTAGTGATACAACTTATACACACTATTTTTTTTTTTCTTCAACTAAAAGATGGAAAATTCTACATGAGTTTTTGATATGTTGTGAAACAGTTGAAATATCTTATTTATCAACGTTTGAAAATGTTATTTTTGTTTTATGTCTCACAACTTGTTAGATGGACTCTATCTATTGCCTCCTCTTCTCCAACGGAATCAGTGAGCTTGGTTTGATGACATTTAGTTCGCATATGGTTTGTCTACGTCAACCTCCGTTCTTTCTTCATAAAATGACTGGTTTTTGAAAGGAAAAACATAGCTTTACTTAGTAATTGGTTCTGCTAGCTGTGAATGCAAGATGCCAACGGAATGATCGATCGGGAAGAGGTTAGGGAATGGGTTGAGTAAACTCCCCTAGGACAGGAAAAATAACGCACATACGAAGATTTACTTGGATAGGGCTTTTATTGATTTTTTCGTAGTGATTGGAAAGGACGGCCGCCTAGGTATGTTACAAAAAGGGGAGGAAAAAGGTAGTACCATAGTCACAAGGTTCCTAATTGGGTTTGTTACTCGTAGTTACTTAATAAGAATTGGGTAGGTAGAGTATACATAACCGCTTGGATTTGTGAGAGCTATTGTTAATATATTAATTAATACGTTATTTATGTTTTTTTTTGTTTTTTTTTAATTAAAGACTAAAAATTATATGCTATAAAATCATTAATTAAAAATGAAATGTTTGTATATCATTTTAGTTTTTAAATTTTCATTACTTGTATAAAAAAAATATGTGCATTATTGTTTCCTCTTTTTTTTAAAGGAGTTTGTATTTAAATCAATTAATGTTTGACCTTTCCATATCCAAAACCTTCCAAATAATTGAGCCTAGAAACTAGAAAGATGCTTTGTATAATGTACTCCTCTAGCTATATATATATTCCCGAGGTTTAGTATTGGGTTTTTTTTTTCTTGATTGTTTTTTTATTTCTATCTCTCTGATTTGTTTTGTTCATCTTCCTTCTACATGTTGAAAGGCTTTCCCTAATTCCCTCCCTCAAAAGGCGACCAACTTTCAATACTGTTATGTTATGCTTCCATTTTTCCAATATAATTGAATAGCATGACCTGCATGAGGCTAAGGTTACTCAAGTGGGAGAGTCGTGTTATAGGTGACCTTATTGCACGATTGAGAGCGAACTTCTAATCACACACCACTACTCCTTATATTCCATTTAATACGTTGTCAACATACATCTTTCACTATATCTTCCATATTTACATAGTTTTTTGCATATACATTCTCCAACCAAGTTATTCCTTTGAACTACAGTTCTGGAAGACTTACACAATATATAAAAAAATAACTTCAAGATTTCAAAAAAAAAAAAAGTCTAGCTATTGCACATTGTTAAAAAGTGATGACAAATTTGGCTTTGTTGTTGTGTGCTTAGTTTTGCATGTTTACAAATTTTGATCTCACCAAACATGAATAACTTTGATTGAATTTGGACTTCTAAAATATTTACCAAATCTGTTGCAGCGGTTTTGCCAATAATTTCATATAGAAGTTCCTTGTCAATAATTTCAGATAGATATGACAAGAACGTCTCACTTTTAAAATGTTGAAGAAATGAGTTTTGAAGGGAGAAAGAAGGGAAAAAGAAGAGGAAATAATGATTTTTTGTATGTTTCTTTTGACATAAATTTTGTTGGCAAACACTTTGTCCTTAATATCCGTTGTCTTACAGATTTTTTTTCACCATCATCATTATGACGAGACAATTCTAACTTGAAATTTGATAGGGAAAAAGAAGAAAATGAAAAAATTGTTCAAGAATCAAATAAGAAAGAAAAGGTAAATTAATTAACTTTCAATTAAAATTTTCTTAAGAAAAATTTGAGAAAGAAAGTAGTTGAATAATTATTGTTTTAATATCATAATACAATTCAAGATAATAATATAAAATGAGATAAAAGTATATTAAATAATGAAAGAATTATTCAATTACATTAAAATTAAAATAGTACAAAATTTATATAACTAGTTAATATAACTAACTATATATATCAACTACTTAACTAACTATTGTTTAATAGAATCCATGCATGTTTATCATATTCATTAATTTGTTATCAGCTAGAATGGAAATTTCCAAGCAAGTTTTTCGGTGTAAAATAATTTCTTAATGAAACATAAATTTTGCTTGAGCCTTGAGGATTTAAATAAATAATTATGGTTGTTAAAGTACTGCACATTTGTCCTAAGAATAAAGTATGTGCTCATATTCCCTTCAATTTTGAATTTATTGTTACATGAAAGCAGAAGATTACTGTATCTACCAGATGGCAAATCTTTGTTTGTTGGTTTGAAATACTGCAATTTTTTTGTCACAAGTCATATGTGGATTTGAAAAGTTTTCAAATGTTACAGTAATTTTATGACATTCTTCTATTTAACTTACCATATAATTGGTCTATTATGAAATCTTACGATTTGGTAGATGTTATAATTAGATATTAATAACATACATGACAACAACATAAATTTCTGATAAAAGTGTTACTATTAATATCTTTAATCGTAGGTAGATGTTTCTGTGATATGTCAAAACATATGTAGTTTGTCTCGTTTTCTTTTAACAATTTTCAAACTTTTGATACTTTTAAGCTACTTATATATTTATGTATATGCAACATTAAAATTGAAAACAATTGTGGCAACATGCACTTGCAACACATCTCACTATCAATTTAAAACAAAACCAATTATCAATTCCCACAAATTCTTAAATGCGAAACCACGTTCGCATTGCCAATACATGATACAACAATACTCTATTACAACACGATATAATGAAAAGACAATAAAATTGTGTATCTAGATAGTTTTTTAAAGACATTTCATCAAGCATAGTGATAGCTTTACATGTTATTTGGAAAATGTTAAGTTTGAAAAACAATGTATTTGTTAGTCTTCATAACTAATGTAATCAGATAATACAAAATCTATAAAAATTCTTTTATAAGAAAATTACAAGATCTTATTGTCCACTAGCAATTTAAAAAAAAATATAAAAAAAATAAGTTTTGTAGGTATCATTCAATTACAAACAATAAAAGAAAAGTTGCTGAAATTGACATGAAAATACATTAAACCAAAATTTGAGTTTTCAACGTACAAACACTTTAAGAGCATGAGAAAACATAAAAATAAAAACATATTAAAAGATAAATTATTGGATCTGATTTGCTATTACAGTACAAATAGAAGTAATGGAGTAAACTACTCAAGCATAGAAATATTGGATTTGAACAAAACTGGCAGAATGGTTCTATTGTCAAAAGGCAGCTTTCAAGGCATGATATCCTTATCACTTAATCTAAATATTTTAAAGAGACATATGGTTTATTTTAGCATTAGATCAAGAAACAAATTGATACTTTAATTACAATATAATTGTATAATTTTCTATTAAATCAAAATCAACAAAATGCGATAATCAATAGCCATTTATTTGTAGTAACAATCGATTATTGAAAATAATTTAACATCAACGTTGCCTTTTTTATATTTATATAACATATATTTTGTTAACTTCCATAATAGTTTTAAAATGGATATTCGATAGTGTTTATTTTAATGTACTATCATATATTGTGTTAATTGATATAGTTTAAACTTTAATATCGAAAAAAAAAAAACATCGCGAACCTATATAATACTAGTTTTTTCACAAAATTTTAACTCTAAAGCTGAAACAATTAATAAAAGTATAGGGATCATTTGCATGTGCTTGATGTACAGCTTATTAATTCCTACAAATAGAACTGATACTTTTTGTCTCATATGTAGCTAATGGCTTAAAGTAAGGTTTACAAGTGCAATATAGGTGAGAGCTTTACTGGAATTGATATCGATATGTTGATATGTAACTTTTACTCTTTGTTTATTTTTATTTTTTTACTTTGTTAAATTTTATAACCTTCATTTAATTGGATTTAAATGCAAGATTAAACATTTGCATAATATCTTATATATTTTAATTGTTTCAGTAAAAATAAAAATAAAAATTCAAGTTATCACATTTGACACAATAAAAAAAATAACTCAATTTCCACTTAATTTATAATTATAATAATTTCTCTAAAATAACTGAAGTACAATGATCCTAATCTTATCTAGTGTCATTATCATAGCAGAGCTTCTTTCAATTTCAATTATCTGGACTTTAAGACTCATAGCATGTAGAAACCGGTGATTTTTCAAATGCACACACACACAAATAATCAAAGGAGGTGAGCAATTGAATTACAAGAAATATAGTTATAATAGAGGAAAAGCTACAACAATAGAACAATTAGGAAAATAACATATAGAAATGTTTAAATTAAGTTGGTTTGAAGAATAATGTCCTTTAACTATTATTTTTGTGATAACAAAGAATATAAAAGAACAATTTATACTATAATATGTGTCTAAGTATGCAGATCTTTTGAGGAGTTTTTCTTAGTAAATCATTTGATCAAATAAGCGTATCATTTGGTTCTTCTGATGTGAATCATCTGGTCAACCTTATTCCTTTAAAGGTCATCATCATTTGGTCAACACAATGATAAAAGTCAATCGTGTCATTGTCAATCATATGAAAAAAGCACACCTAGCACAAAACATGAATCGTATGTTACTTCATTTGGTGTGATTCGTATGGAAGATCAATTTGTTCATTAGTTGTGTTTCACCTTGAAGAACAATCATTTGCAATCAAACAAAATTCGTCTTAATCAAGAGAAATTTATGAAGAAGATAGTATGAAGCTAAAGGGAAGTATTTAAGGAATACATTTTGAAATTTACTAAGTTTTCCTTATAAGACATTTTTGTACAAGTTATGGACAACATTCTCTACAAAGGTATGAAAAGTTCCATTATATATACGTTATGATTCTCATAGTAATATTAGTACTTCTACCACTTTGCAAAAACAATAATAATACTACACACATATATGTAGAAAGTTGTTCACTTATTAGTGTGTTCTCAAATCTCTATAAAAGAGTTATGTGGACTCCATTTTCATTTTAACTTAGCCAAGTTGTGGCTTGAATCCTTAAAGGGTTTGATTGTAGTAAGCTAAAAGTTTGGGAAAACCTAGGGTAAAGTTAGTTGACATTATTACACTATGGTGATTTGTATTTTGGAGATTATTTGAGATGTAGATAAAAAATTGTTAAATTCTTTATTTGTGAAAGATAGCTTATGTCTTTGTAGGAAAATAAACTATTTTATATTTGGATTTGAAGTTTTTCTGAATTTTTGAACTGCACTCAGGAATAAAAATGTAGAGATTATTGCCGAAATAAAAATATAGAGATGACTGTCGAAATGTTTTCTTTTAAAAATAAGATTGTAAAAGAAAAGAATTAAGTGAAACAGGAAAAACAACTAGAAGGATTTTCTTCAACCTATTATATGTTTTTTAGGAGATGCATGTTAAGTATTACCGAATTTTTTTTCTCACAAGTCATATGTGCATTCTTATATTTATCTTACAATATAATTGGTCTATTATGAAATTTTACAATTTGGTGGATGTTATAATTAGACATTAATAGCAAAAATACATGAAAACAACATAAATTTCTAATAATTGTGTTGCTATAAATATCTTTAATGGTAGGTGGGTGTTTATATGATATGTCAAAATATATGTAGTTTGTCTTGTTTTCCTTTGACAATCTTCAAACTTTTGATACTTTTAAGCTACTAATGTATTTATGAATATGCTACATTAAAATTGGAAACAAATGTTGCAACAAACATCTGCCCAACATCTCACGGTGAATTTAAAACAAAATCAAATCTCCATTTCCACAAATACTTGTATGTGAAACCACATTCGCATTGCCAATACATGATACAACAATACTCTACTACAACACACATATAATAAAAAGGCAATAAGATTGTGTACCTAGATATTTTTTCAAAGACATTACTGAAACGCACTAAATTAATACATGATTCCATAAATAGTCATTAACATAAAAACTCCGTTTTCATGACTAACAATTCACATGAATAATCTAAATTTTCATGTGCTTAAAGTTCTAAATAGTGAAAACCAATTCATCTCCATGATCCGTGTTCTTTGATCGATCAAACTTATACCAACCTTGCCCAACATAGTATGCATTGTTGTCTCCCCATGAGTGATAAACATTGCAAGGAAAATTCATCTCAATGGATAGTGACGTAGGCACTACTAGAAAAACAGGATTTAGCGTCAGCCCAAAGCCAGCGCTAATAGGGCAAAAGCCGACGCTAATGTCGATTTAGCGTTGGTGTCGGGTCTAGGCTAAAACGATCGAAGCTAATTATTAGCGTCAGTCAAATACCATTCGACGCTACACCGACGCTATGTGTAAAATTGAAACATCTGACACTAAAAATGTTAGTTGCCACGTCAGTACGGGGGAAAATAGTTGCGTCAGATAGCCGACGCTAACGTCAACAAACAATAGTCAACAAATTTGTAGCGTCGGCTTACCGACGCTAAAGTCAAAATAAAAGTCAATTGTATTTATAAAGTAGCGTCGGACAGGCCGACGCTAAGTTCAAATTTATTTAATTTTTTATTTTTAATTTTATAGCCCCTGCTTAATTTCATTTTTTTAATAATATAATTGATTGCTAATAAACATTAAAAGTCATTCATTGACAACATAACAAACGCACCAGAGTATTAAATAACATAACAAAATATCATGTGTTCTGAAACTACAAAATAACAAATAGTATCGAATAACAACTTTAACAAAGTTACTTAATACATAATTGTCAACCAATTACTACAAAAAGTAAGCATAACTATGACATTAAGGTTCGTCCAGCGACACGTCGTCCAAATTATGATCGTAATGAGGATGCGAAGGAGGATGACTCGCAGTAGATGATCCACCAGCTGATTGACGGTGCAAAGCGTCAA
>NC_021167.2:22391647-22398703 GCF_000331145.2 Cicer arietinum
CTCGTACCATAAACTCGACCACGAGTGCGACCCCCTGCAGATTCAGTCCATAACTTAAGTATTGTCCCTCCATCTACCTCTTTAACACTTTCTTCACTTGTTTCGCCAATTTGTGTTTGTACTTCCTCCATTTTTTTTAAATGTTCCCTGATAAATGGAATAAATTAATGACGTAATATATGATCAAATTTCTAAAATAAATTAAACAAACAAGTGTATATAATAAAGGGATTGCTCTTCTAGGTATAAATGACATCATATTATTTTTTGGTTGATTTGTAATATAAAGAATTTGCATAAAAAATTTACATAAATAAAGAACATACATAGGTAGATTCTGCGCGACTATCAACCCAAACGCCATTTTTCCTCTTGTGGGTTGTCAAAAATAACTCATCTGAAAGTAAATCTCTTTGAAGGTTATTGCTCTACAAATAAAATCAAGATTATTGGATCACAACTCAAAATTAGATATCATAACATTAAATTGTATTAATTAAGTAAATGTAAATTCAATACATACGAGCTCTATCGCAACATCAATATGAGCCTTGCGGCCTGCGGTGTGGATAGCCCCGCCTCTTGTTGAAGCTCGATTGGTCTTATTTTAGTTGAAGATGTTCTTGAATGATGTACCTTCCCAATATGCTTGAAGACCAGTCCCTTTTTTCCTCACCTTTGTAAGCATATCTGATAGTCTTTTAGCGGCCTTTTGTTCAAACAGACGTTTCACAATATCATTATGACAAGGATCCCACGATACCTTCTCCTGGGTATAACAAAAAGTATATATGTACTAACTACTATCAACAAAATAGATTACACAATTCTCCCTATATATGCTAGAAAAATGAATTGAACATATAATTATATTCAAAGGCTTACCGCAAACTTTTCAAACTAATCTTGTCTAATTATGTCAGTGGTTGCACTCCAACCATAGATAGGCTCACGAAATTGTTTTTGTATGGCATACCTAATGGCATCTGCAACTGCGTTGCTAGGAGTGAGTCTACATTAATGTATTGAAGAAATAAAGTATTAAGTAAATAATATGTGTCTATACTTATGCTTCTAATATTAAGAAAATAAATATTTGTTGTAACTTACCCTTTACCATAAGGTCGTATAATGACTTTTCCATTATCATCTCTCACAAGCACGATAGGAGGAACGTTCCCTTGACCCACCTCCTCATCATCTTGGTTGTGGTCCCCAATTTCCACCCTATCCTCATGACTATCGGAAGTTTGTTCCACATTCTTCTCTATCAAAGCCTCATGTGGGGAATGTTGTGAAGAGACACCCATGGTATGAATACTTAAACTTGGAGTCGACATAAAGACAAATACCTCAAGGGTTGAGGCATGGATGGGAGATGGTGTCGAGTGGGATGGTGGTGTTATAGTATCAGCAGGTGCTACAATCTTAGTTGATGTTGGAGGCTGAGATGGGGCTGAAGACGAACAATGAAGTGGCCTAGTGGTAGACAAGTTGTGACGTATGACATCCCGCTGCTCATTAAGTTTATCCGGTCGCAACATATTTGGTTTACCCCTAGTAGGATGAGCCTTTCTTTTATCACCGCCACCTTTGTTAGTCATTTGTTGTTATAAAGTAAAAAAGAGTAAATAAAAAATGTCACGTAAGTACAAAATGAACAGTGCATACAAAATACATAATACAATTTATCAAAATACAAGTTGCTTAAGTAGACAATTTATCAAAATACATAATACAGAATCCGCAAGTTGTAATATGTTCGATCACAAAATACATAATACATAAACAATTTATCAGAATCAACAAGTTGCGTAAGTACAAAATACACAGTGTAATACAAAATACATAAAATAAACTCTAAAATTGTGCAATACAAAATACTATTGTAATATGTCGGATCACTATCCTTTCTCCCTTCACTACAATCTTCAATAAAAATCCTTCCAAAACATCTACTTGTGAGTTGTCACGTAAACAAGATATGGATTCTATTTCTGCAATTGGTAGAACATGTGACATCCCATCAGACTGATAAGGCATTTCATCCTCTATGTTGGCAATCTCCACGTGACCCCTTGGTTTTGTGGTAATTGCCACACACCATCCACGCTTATCTCTACACATTTCTGGATAGTGGACATAATACACTTGTCTTGTTTTTTGCACCAGGATGAAAGGATCATAAAGATGATAACGTTTATCCATCTTAATATCAACAATTTGATATTGTGGATGAATCATTGTGCCCCTATTTTTTGTTGGGTCAAACCATTCACAATAAAATAATGCAACCTTGTCCTTCAGACCAAAGAAATCTAGTTCTATGATATAGTTGATCGTGCCATAGTAATCATCTTCTCCTCCTTTAGTAAGACCCCTTACATGCACCCCACTATTGATTGTCTTTTTATCAATGTTGTAGGCCTTAGTGTGAAACGTGTACCCTTTAACAAAGTAAATGTTCCAAGATATTGCCATTGATGAAGGACCACGAGATAGTGCTATTATGTCTTTGTTGGTCACTTTATTTGCCTCGTTATTTACATATGCTTTCAGCCATATCGGAAACTCTGCATGTATACGTCTAGATGTGTCTTCTTCATTGATTGAGTGATTCTCCAAGAATAAGTTGTCAACAATCACATAGTTCATAAGTAAATACATATTATGGTTTGCATCAATATAATTTTCCACGTATTATGATGAACACTTACTCAAGATATGGTTTAATTTTATCACAATTAATCAACACGTGTACTTGAGCAGATTTCCATTCGTTATATGTTAGATAATGTGTTCTAGACTTCCCACTAGGTCGACCTCGTTTCAACAAGATGGATAGTGAAGTTTGGAGATCATCACATTCTAAATGACGATTATTACTTAAATTTATGGTCGGCAACAAATTGAATGACTTGAAATAATGAGAACAAAAATAAGTTGTCTCACGTTGTATATAGTCGGCGCATATGGAGCCTTCAACCCTAGCCTTGTTTGTCACTGCCCGCTTTGAGACTCCCATTAAGTTGAAGAAACCTTGTCGCAGACTAAAATTTCGAGTTTTTCCTCGAATTCAATGGAGTCACCACCAAAATTTATTTTAAAATAGAGAAAATATTGGGAAACCCTTAAATAAATAAAAATGGTATTTGAAACCAGATTTTGAGTTCGGAAGTCGATTATGCGCAGGGAAGGTATTAGCACCCTACGACATCCGCTAAAAACGGTTACCTATAATTAATTGTGCAAAATTATATCAACTTAACTATATTTATTTCTCTTTATTATTAAATATGGATATAAAATTATTTTTTATAAATATGATTTTTTGAGATAAAAGTGTGTTTAAAAGAGTAAAAAAAAAGTTTTTATTATTGTGCTTGACAAGAGTGTGATCTTGCTCATACGTATCTCCCGGTGCGATGGAGAAATCAAAACTACATAGTTTTTGGTAGAAAATGTGGATGTGTTGATTGCTTTTAAATAAAAAAAATTTGACAAACATAAAGAAATAAACTTGCTTGATTTGAATAATTATCTTAAAATATGAATTTTAAGACGATCCAATTGTACAACTCGTGTCTCAAAATTCAAGGAGTAAAAAGATGTCACATCTAATTTAATCCTCTTAAGAATTTTTTATTTTTTATTTTTAAATTGAATTTCAAAACAAACAAATAGTTTAATTTGTATCTTAACAACTCCAAGATTAAATAATAATAATAATAGTAATAATAATTAAATAAATTTTTAAAAATAAGTTTTAGAGTTATCGAAATATATAATTTGTATTATGTAACTCCGAGATTAAAAGATTTTAATTAATTTTAAATAATTTTTATGTTTAATTTGTTTATGAATTTTTAGTTTATTAATTTATTTGCGATTATGAGATTTAGAACCATCAAATTGTCACAATTTGTGTTCTAATAACTCAAAGATTAAAAAGATGTCACATCTAGTTAATTTTTCATGAAATATTTGTTATTATTTTATTTTCTTTTCTTTTTTTAAAAAAATGATAATAAATATAAATTTAAATGATTATTCAAAATAAAATTAATAATAAACACGAAAATAAAATAGCGAAAAGAAAAATATATGAACTTGTGGCTTAAAATAAAAAATAACTCAAAGATTAAAAATAATCCTCTTTTAAATTATTTTATATTTTAATAAGTTAAAAAATAAAATTCATTTTAATATTAAATAGCACAAAAAAAATATAATATAAAATAAATGATATTTATAACCTTTTAATTGTGCCTATAATTACTTATATTAAATAGAATCATCAACATTAAATGAAATATATACATATAATAATTATTTAAGGTGAAATAGTTGGCTTGAACATGGAAACCATACCTGATATGAACCAGATTTTCAACAGCACAGTTTTTCACGTTTTCCAACAACACGGTTTTTCTTCTCAAGCACAACAAGATATGAACCAGATTTTCAACCAAACATCTTTTACCAACATCTATTTTTTTTTTTCTTCCAGAAACCACATAAAAAATAAAACAGATTTCCAAACTCACATCAAACATTAATCTCAAACAAAACACTACTATTTAAACCTTACATCAACACAAAAATATCATCTTTCAATAATGTACATTATAAACAGAATGAGAAAATACCTTTTTCTGATAAGAATAGAGGCGGTGCTATGTAGAAGGTGGTGTATCCTTCTTCATCTTTCTTTATATTAGAAACAACAAACAAACAAACAAAACTTTGCAATTTTTTTTTTTTTGTAAAATCAATCCCTCCTGATCTCTCTCTTCCCTTGATTTTGTCTTCTAATATATAGGCTAAAATGAAGAAAAGGTGTGTTCATCTTATAAATTAAAGGTATGGATTTTACCCTGCTTTGACAACCAGATCAAGCAAACTCATACAATTAAGGGAATGAGAGGCTGGACTTTTTGATCGAGTATTCAAGCTGATAAACTTAATACCATTATTAGATTGAAAAATAATAAAATTAAATTAAATGAATAGAAAGAAAGTGAAAATGCAGGTAAACGTGCAAGGAAACGTGAAATAACTAGGAAACGTGGAATGGGAAATAACCATAGGAAAAAGTGGGATGTGATGCTTGGCATGAAATTTTAATATTTCTTTATATATTTTTTTGTTTTGCTTTGGATTTTTTGTTTTATTTTTTTATTGTATTTTTAATGTTAAATATAATTATTACAATTTTTACAAATAAACATATTTTTTTAAATTATTTTTATTTTGTAGGACAAAATTGAGGTGCCTCTATTTAATTATCTTTTACGTGGTAAAAAAATAATTAAATATAAAGACATAAATTTTGTAAAAAGTAAATTAATTTAGAAGGTAGGAGAAAAATAAAAAATAATTTGAATTGTAAAAAGAAATAATAAAAAAATAATAAAATTGATGATTTAAAAACGAAAGCATGTAAAAGATGTTGGTGATTGGCAAAAATAAATAAAAAATAATAATAAATAAAAAAATAACCATATTATGAGCGACATGATCATCTTCGGGTTGGTTACCATCGATATATAGATAAAATGGTCGTCTTCGGAGTGTTTACCGATGCGTTGATCGACATGAATAAAGTGATGATCGTCTTCGGATTGATTACCCGATGTGTAAATCGACATAAAATAAAGTGATGATCATCTTCGGATTGATTACTGATGCGTAGATCGACATAAATAAAGGGATGATCGTCTTCGGATTGATTACCGATGCGTAGATCGACAATATAAATAAAGGGATGATCTTCGGATTAATTACCCGATGCGTAGATCGACATAAAATAAAGTGATGATGGTCTTCAGATTGATTACCGATGAATAAAGTGATGATCATCTTCGGATTGATTACTGATGCGTAGATCGACATAAATAAAGGGATGATCGTCTTCGGATTGATTACCGATGCGTAGATCGACAATATAAATAAAGGGATGACTACAACAAAACATGAGTTTAGAAGGTAAATAAAAGGAGATAAATTTGTTTTTTTATTTTATTATTTTTTTTTTAAAAAGAAAACATGTATATGGTAATTGCAATGCAAACGTATAATGAATAATGTGATACCAAAGTTGTTGAGTATAAATAAAATATACATATAAGACATGAATGATTAATTCATTATGCATGATATAAAGAGGTTGTTGAGTATATGTAAAATATGAGTGAAGATGCATAAATCATATATGACTACTTGAAAAAATGTAAGATGTATGCAATCAAGATAAATTCTTGTTTATTTATTTATTTTATTATTTTTTAGTTCCCCCGATCCTTATACGACTTTATACATCCACAAGATTCAATGAAGATAACAATCGTTCTTTGCATGATGATTCTAATATATCTTGTGTAATCACATTTTTTCGTCTTTTGAGGCCGATCAAATTTGCATTGTTTAAAATGCTTACCCTTCATTTTTCTTATACACCCAATATCTTGCGTTCCCGTGTATATATTTTCAAGCGTCAAAATATTTAAGATATTTTTTTTATATTTTCATATATTTCAAATTTCCATATTTATTATCATAAAATAACATTTTTTTAAAAACGTTAGAACAAACAACAATGAGACTAAATTTGTTTAAACAGAGTGTAAGGCACAACATCAAACAATGATATTGGAAAATGTACATTTATTACATTGAAAATAAAACAAATGAGACAGAGGTTACAATGTGGTGAGTGTGTTTAGCTTTAGTTGGAGAGACAACAAACGTTAGTCATTCTTGTAATTTAGAACCTCTAAGAATAATAACTGCCCCAACTTGAAACGCTTGATTCTTTTGTTATCCTTAACTTTTGCATGGACCGTTCTTCCAAGTTTTCAATCCATCGAGATGCTCTAATTTTTGCATAGGTCGCCTTTTCAGGTTTTCAACCTAGCGAGCCCAATTTTTTAATTTTTTTTTAAGCATAATATTTCTTGACTGCATCTGAGTTTACTGGAAGTGGAAGCTCATCTCCATCCATTTCTGCGAGTATTAGAGCTCCCCCAGAGAAAGCTTTTTTCACAACATATGGTC
>NC_021167.2:22398997-22419372 GCF_000331145.2 Cicer arietinum
TTCCAAGTTTTCAATCCATCGGGATGCTCTAATTTTTGCCTAGGTCGCCTTTTCAGGTTTTCAACCTAGCGAGCCCAATTTTCAATTTTTTTTTAAGCATAATATTTCTTGACTGCATCTGAGTTTACTGGAAGTGGAAGCTCATCTCCATCCATTTCTGCGAGTATTAGAGCTCCCCCAGAGAAAGCTTTTTTCATAACATATGGTCATTGGTAGTTCGGAGTCCACTTTCCCCGAGAATCCTTTTTTATGGGCAATATTTTCTTTAACACTAATTCTCCTTCTCGAATTTCTCGAGGACAGACTTTTTTCTCGAAGGCTTTTTTGAGTTTTTTCTGATAAAGCTGACCATGACACAAAGCTATCATTCTTTTTTCTTCTATGAGATTCAATTGGTCATATCGTGATTGAACCCACTCTGCCTCTTCTAGTTTTGTTTCCATCAGGACTTTGATCGAGGGAATTTCGACTTCGATGGGAAGTATCGCTTCCATTCCATACACCAATGAGAAAGGAGTTGCCCCTGTTGAGGTACGGACAAAGGTTCTATAGCCATGTATTGCAAAGGGAAGCATTTCATGCCAATCCTTATATGTCTCCACCATTCATTTTCGGACGATATGGAGAAGAATTATGGTGCTGAATTTTTAAATTATCACACAACTCTTTCATCATTTTGTTATTCAAATTAGTCGTGTTATCAATGATTATCTTATTTGGCAATCCATATCGACAAATCAATTCTCTTTTGATGAATTTGACAACCACACTTCTCGTCACATTGACATAAGAAGCAGCTTCAACCCATTTTGTGAAATAATCAATAGCTACTAGGATAAACCGGTGTCCATTTGAAGCCTTAAGCTCGATGAGTCCAATATCATCCATTCCCCACATTGAAAATGGCCACGGTGATGTTAAAACATTCAAAGAAGTGGGTGGTACATGTATTTTATCAGCATAGATTTGACATTTGTGACATTTCTTTACGTGACTAAAGCAGTTGGACTCCATGGTCAACCAATAGTAGCCAACCCTTAAGATTTGTCTTGTCATTGTGTGCCCATTTGCATGAGCTCCAAAAGAACCTTCATGAACCTTTTGGATAATTTTCTTCGCTTCTGCTTTATCCACACATCTGAGGAGAATCATATCATGATTTCTCTTATAAAGCACATCACCATTCAAGAAGAAATTCATTGACAATCTCCTTAAAACCCTTTTGTCGTTCTCTGAAATACCCAATGGATATTCCTAATTCTTAACATATGATTTGATGTCATAAAACCACGTCTTGCCATCCAACTCTTCTTCTATTGATAAGCAATATGCATGTTTATCTCTTTGTTGAATTTTTATGACCGAAACGTCTTGATTAGTGGTTATTTTGAACATTGACGACAAAGTGGCCAAGGCGTCAGCTAACTGGTTTTCTTCTCAAGGGATATGGTGAAAAGTAATCTTCTCGAAATGTTCTGTGAATTCTTTGATATGGGTGTGATACAGAATCAATTTAGAATCTCGCGTTTCCCACTCTCCTTTCGTCTGATGGATGACCAACAATGAGTCTCCATATACCTCAAGAAATTTTACATTTGATTCGATAGCTGCTTTAATGCCCATAACACATGCTTCATATTCTGTAATATTGTTTGTACAATCAAAACACAACCTAGCCGTAAATTGAGTGAACTGGTTCTCTGGAGAAATCAAAATGGCTCTAATTCCATGCCCTAATGCATTAGAGGCACCATCAAACACCAACCTCCATTTTTCTTTATCAGATGATTCAATCTCTTCAAATAAAGTCATTATGTCTTCATCGGGGAATTCACACTGCATTGATTGATAATCTTCTACCTGTTGTTGGGCTAAGTACTCTGCTAGTGCGCTTCCTTTGATGGATTTTTGTGTAACATATACCAAATCGTATTCTGATAACAACATCTGCCAACGGGCGATCCTTCCAGTAAGAGCAGGTTTCTCAAAGATGTACTTAATTGGATCCATTTTAGACACCAACCAAGTTGTATGACATAACATATATTGCCTCAACCGACGAGCAGCCCATGCCAATGCGCAACAAGTTCGTTCAAGCAGTGAATATCTTGTTTCACAACTGGTGAACTTTTTGCTCAAATAATAAATAGCATGTTCTTTCCTATCAGATTCATCATGCTGCCTCAGTACACAGCCCATTGACTCGTTAAGTACTGTTAAGTACATAATAAGTGGTTTCCCAGGAACAAGAGGCACTAGGATGGGAGGTTTTGATAAGTACTGCTTAATCTTTTCGAAAGCTTTTTGACAATTCTCATTGCATTCAACCTTTTGGTCTTTGCGCAACAGTTTGAAAATCGGTTCGCATGTAGCGGTGAAATGCGATATAAACCTCGCAATGTAATTCAATCTACCCAAAAAGCCACGAACTTCTTTTTTCGTGCGTGGAGCCGACATTTCTTGTATTGCTCTTACTTTATCTGGGTCCACCTCTATCCCTTTTTGACTAACGATAAACCCAAGTAATTTGCCTAATCTTACTCCAAATGTGCATTTAGCAGGGTTTAAACGAAGTTTGAACTTCCTTAGTCGCTCAAATAACTTTTGAAGGTTAACAACATGGTCTTCTTCGGTTCGAGATTTTGCGATCATATCATCCACGTAAACCTCTATTTCCTTATGCATCATGTCATGAAACAAGGTTACCATTGCTCTTTGATAGGTTGCCCCGGCATTCTTCAATCCAAATGGCATCACTTTATAGCAGAAAGTCCCCCATTGTGTGATGAACGTAGTTTTTTCCATATCTTCGGGAGCCATCTTGATTTGATTGTACCCTGAGAAACCATCCATGAAGGAGAAAAGAGAGTATTGAGCAGTGCTATCCACTAGGACATCAATATGAGGTAGAGGAAAATCATCTTTAGGACTAGCTTTATTTAAATCCCGATAATCAACGCACATTCGAACCTTTCCATCTTTCTTTGGAACTGGTACAATATTAGCCACCCATTGAGGATATTTTGCTACTGCTAAGAAACCAGCATCAAATTGCTTCTTGACCTCTTCTCTAATTTTAAGCGACATATCAGGTCTCATCCTTCTCAACTTCTGTTTAATTGGAGTGTATTCAGGCTTTAGTGGTAGCTTGTGTTCAACTATGTTAGTATCTAACCCGGGCATATCCTGATATGACCATGCAAAGACATCCACATAATCAATTAAAAGTTTAACCAACTTTTCTCGCTCACTTTCTTTCATAGACATACCAATTTTAACTTATTTTTTTTTATCATGCTCAGTCCCCTAAATTGATCACCTCACCAAGTTCTTGATAGGGTTGGATTATCTTAGCTTCCTGCTCAATTAGGCTTTCTAGTTTTGGGGGAAGCTCACAATCGTGTTCAAAATCCTCATCAGCATGATTAATCAGATGTTCAAAATTACAAGAAATGGTTCTAGCGCTGCTATTTTCAAAATATTCATTTTCGACTCTGCATTGTTTAAATTAAGAGAAAAAAGGGGAAAAAAAAAAAAGAAAATATGAATAAGGATCGCCAAAAGAAAGAGAAAAGAGAAAAGAGAAAAGAGAAAAAACAAAACCAGTTGGAGAATTCAAAAATGCATTTATTGATAATAAGTACGGAATTGAAATACATATACCCTAATTAGTTATCCTTATAGCCTTGGGCAGAGCAAAAGGAGTTAAAAATACATAATTACTTTGAACATGAATTAACAAACACGGGAAACTCGATGATCTTCCAATTGTTGAGATTGGTGTTTGGAGGACAAGGGTACACTAGCTTGAGGGTATCATCATCACCATGATCCTCTTCCGCAACAGCCACCTGATCAGCATATATTATTCCGGCGCTTTGAAAATTTTGACGAATGTCACAAATAGGAATCTTCTGTGAATTCGGTATCCAGTTTTCTCGACGAGTCACCTTGTTTTCTCTTTTTTCCTTCGCAGCCTTTTCTTCATCAGCTTGAGTAGGTACATATCCCAACCCGTACCTATTGTTCTTTTCTGGTATTTCTATCAACTTCCCCAAATTGAGAAAAACTCCTCCTTCTAACATGGATTTGGTAGACTTCAATGATATGGTAGATTGTTTTGGTTCTTTTAAACGATATCCTTCACCCATGAAGACAACATTGGCAATTTCTAATGCTTGAAAGAAAGTCTCTATGGCTTCCTCCGTGTCTTCAATGTAGCCTGTAGAAGATAAATGACTTACTATCATATCTTCTTCCCCATATATTATTACCAGCTTATTGTTCACTGTAAACTTTAGCTTTTGATGGAGAGTGGATGTCACTGCTCCAGCAGCATGAATCCATGGTCTCCCTAAAAGACAACTGTACGCCGGTTTAATATCCATTACTTGGAAGGTTATCCCAAAGATGTGGGGTCCGATTTGAATTGGCAGGTCAATCTCACCAATCACTTGTCTTCTAGATCCATCAAACGCTTTCACCACCAAAGCACTAGGCTTCAAACAGGCTCCCTCAACAAATAGCTTTGACAGTGTTGATTTAGGCATGACATTTAATGATGAACCATTATCTACTAGCACTCGTGCAAGTGTACGCCGGTTTAATATCCATCACTTGGAAGGTTATCCCAAAGATATGGGGTCCGATTTGAATCAGCAGGTTAATCTTACCGTCAACTTGTCTTCTAGATCCATCAAACGCTTTCACCACCAAAGCACTAGGCTTCAAACAGGCTCCCTCAACAAATAATTTTGATAGTGTTGATTTAGGCATGACATTTAACGATGAACCATTATCTACTAGCACTCGTGCAAGAATATGATCGTGACACATCACAGAGATGTGTAGCACTTTATTATGCTCTGGTCCTTCAGCTGGTAATTCATTATCGCTAAAACTTAGACAACTACTCGTAGTGATGTTACCAACAACTCCATCAAACTGATCGACAGTGATATCGTGAGTAACATGGGCTTCGTTTAGAACTTTCATCAGTGCCCTTCTATGTGCTTCAGAGTTTAATAACAATGAGAGAATTGATATCTTTGGAAGGGGTTTGATTTAGCTGATCCACCACCTTATATTCACTTTGCTTGATAAACTTTAAAAATTTATTAGCTTCTTCAGACACCGTCTTTTTATTGGTCTCTTGTCCTTTCATGGAATGATACATATCTTCTTTCCCTTTTTCTCCATGAACCTCCTTTTTCCTAAGTTGTTCAGGAGTGTATACTCGACCACTCTGAGTCATTCCACCAATCCCTGAGATGTTAGTGACATCAATTCCTCTAGGTTCACAACCATCACTTGGTTGATGATTGGCCAAGTGGGATGTGACTTCGTATTTCCACGGTACTGCCTTGGTATTTTCATAAGGAAAAGGGATTGGTGCTTGGACAATTATTGCATTTGGCTTGCTAGGAGTTGGCTTAAGATTCTCTTTTTTGTAAAGAATTTCCATTGGTTTTGTGAAAGATATATTACTTTCCATACATGATCCTATGGTGAACACATGACCATCTATTGCATATTGGTCTATCCAATCTTCAATGACATTGACAGAGGAATCCCCGTGGCCCAGCAAAGGATTGCTCCCTATGTTGGGACTGTCCTCCTTGAAGGTAAGCCATTTTGCATTAATCAATTCTTGCACTTTAGATTTTAGGGCTTGACAATCTTCAATGGAATGCCCAACGGCTCCTGCATGATATTCACATTTGGAATTTGGATTATACCATTTTGGAAATGGTGGTTCAAGAGGTTTCATTGGTCTTACGACTACCATTGAATTTTGAAGTAAATGGGGCAACAATTGGCTATACGTCACGGGAATTGGATCAAAACGTGTTATCCTTTTTTCTCGATTGACAGGTGGTCTGTAGTGATTTGAGATTGGGTTCTGGTTCCATTGATTTTGTGGGGAAAATATGGTAGGTGGTGGTTGATAAAAAAGTGGTCTTGAAGGGTGATATTGAGGGTATGAAGTTTGTGTGGTTGCGGCCACATATGGATAAGGGATGTAAGGAGTTTGTGGTATCTGGGGCTAGAAATTTGGGGGTTGATAAGAATTGATGGGTGGAAAATGGGAGACTCTAGGGTTTACCATTATATCGTTAGCGTCTCCTTCTTTCTTTTTTGTGAATGTCGTCTGGGGTCGTTTCACGCTAGTTGCTGCACATACGATCTTGTCACTCCTCATCCCACTTTCTATCCTTTCTCCTATCATGACAAGGTCAAAAAAGTTTGATGACATACTCCCAATTATCTTGTCATAAAAAGGAGACTGGAGAGTATCCATAAACATACCAACCATTTTTCTTTCAGATAATGGGGGTTCTACTTGTGCGGCCATTTCCCTCCACCGTTGTGCGTATTCTTTGAAAGTTTCGTTGTCCTTTTTCCATGAATTTTGCAATTGCATCCTATCAGGGGCCATGTCAACGTTGTACCTGTATTGCTTCAAAAAGGCATCAGTTAGGTCCTTCCATGAACGAATTTGATTTCGCTCAAGATGTATATACCAACTTAACGATTCCCCACTCAAACTGTCTTGGAAAAAGTGAATGAGAAGTTTATCGTTATGAGCATGAGATGCCACTTTTTTGCAATACATAGTTACATGATTTTTAGGACATGTGTTGCCCTTGTATTTTTCAAAGTCAGGAACCTTGAATTTGGGAGGGATAGTCACATCAGGAACCAAACACATATCGAAAGCTTCAAGGCCATAAACATTATACCCCTCAATAGCCCAGAGGAGATGGAATTTGTGATTGGTTTGGGTTTTGGGGGTTGACGACTAAAGGTGGAGTATAACCGAGTGGAAGACCGTACATGGGAAATTGCATAGTTGTTGTACGAGGTTGTTGGGTAGTCGGGGTAAAGCCTGGTGGGTGAGAAGGAGTGGTTTGGTGTTCTTCATTTGCAGTCGGAGGATTCTCATCTGTATTCCC
The DNA here is from genome assembly GCF_000331145.2 of Cicer arietinum. Lineage (NCBI taxonomy): Eukaryota > Viridiplantae > Streptophyta > Magnoliopsida > Fabales > Fabaceae > Cicer > Cicer arietinum. The sequence goes on from NC_021167.2 coordinate 22,405,954, forward strand.
CTTCCTTGACAAAGCCTGTATAGCTTCTAAGTTTTGATCAACCTTGTCCTTCAATTGGTTGACATCCATTCTCATCACCTCTTGATTTTGCTCAAGTTATTCCATGATCTTCGAGTTTGCACGAGTCCGATAAGGATGTCGGGGAAACAACTTTATTGATTTTTTCTGTGTTTTTTTTTTAAATAAATAAAAAATTATGAGTATGTATTAAACATGAATGGAATGAAAATGCAATTATTATTTTATTTTTTACATTTAGATGTTGGGGAATCATAAGTCTTGCACGAATTATTAATGAAAGAAGAATATGGGAATCGATAAACAAAACTTCCAAGACATGGAATTTTTCCTTTGATTGTGTATCATCCCCAATGTGAGGTTGATGCCAATTTCCATTAGTATCGAAATGGGGTACTTGGGGTGCAATATATGGAATATTTTCTGAGGGTTGAGTGTTTTGGGGGTTTAAGTGGTTTGGGTTGTTTTCCATGGGGTTGACGACTAAGGGTGGAGTATAACCGGGTGGAAGACCGTACATAGGAAATTGTATAGTTGTTGTACGAGGTTGCTGGGTAGTCGGGGTAAAGCCTGGTGGGTGAGAAGGAGTGGTTTGGTGTTCTTCATTTGCAGCCGGAGGATTCTCATCAGTATTCCCCTTCCTTGACAAAGCTTGTATAGCTTCTAAGATTTGATCAACCTTGTCCTTCAATTGGTTGACATCCATTCTCATCACCTCTTGATTTTGCTCAAGTTCTTCCATGATCTTCGAGTTTGCACGAGTCCGATAAGGGTGTCGGGGAAACAGCTTTATTGATTTTTTCTGTGCTTTTTTTTTAATAAATAAATAAAAAGTTATGAGTATGTATTAAACATGAATGGAATGAAAATGCAATTATTTTTTTGGATGTTGGGGAATCATAAGTCTTGCACGAATTATTAATGAAAGAAGAATATGAGAATCGATAAACAAAATAGCAAATCCTTCATTGATGAGAAAAAAGTACATTGCATTTAAATTAAAAAGCTACATTGACTATGGTATTTCAATCATCTTTTTCAAGAGGACAATCAATCTTCTCCTCCAATTCTTCTACTAAATATTTGCAATATTAGACGAACTTGTAGACTTTGATTGTAGTGTTGAGTGGATGCATTACTGCATCAATCTCTCTTAGATGTTTTGGAATTTTTATGATTGCCTGATTAGCTAGCATTGCCAATTTTGAAAAGCAATCTTTCCAATGCTTGCCTTTATCTTCCAACTCTTTATAAATCTCTTGGCTTTTCAATTGCCCAAGCAACACCATGAAACGCTCCTCCCAGTATATGGTTTCATCCTTCAAGTCATTATAGATCTTTTTTGGATAATCAATGTAATTCTTCAACTCACTAGAAGCTTCCATTTCTGCTTTTAGTGCATCTTGGTGTTTTGAGAGTAATTCTTCGATTTCTTCCTTTTGTTGCCTCTCATTCCTTACTTGACTCTCATATTTATCTACCATTTCTTTCAGTTGTTTCTTTAAATCTTCAAACTCCCTTTTTATGTTCTTCTCAGAGCTTGCTGATTTTGTCCACAATTGCTTCCACATATAGGCTTCTTCAATAGCTGCATTCCTTTCTTGCCTTCGCACATCTAACTCTTCATTTGCGCCTCTTAAACAATCTTGTATGTCAAGTTTATTTCCTTTTTCAATTTTCAATCTCTTGTTGCTTCTTTCGATAAACTGATTTTTACATGTGTTTTCTGATCGTAAATTCTCATTCTCTTAGGTGACTTTTTCTAACTTTGCTTGAAGCGCTTTTTTCTCCTCTTCAGATTTGAGCAATGATGCTTTGAGTTCTTCTATCTCTTCATTTGCAACAAGGATAGGTTCAGGAATTTCCTGATCATTTGAGGGTGTACTGTGGAAAGGCAGCTTGATTTCTTGGACTCTTTTCTTTACCCATTGTTGATAGGGTTCTTTTGTACTGCAACTTCTACATCCGAGTATTTTTCCTTTTCTAATGATCAACTCAGAAGCTCGACTTATCCTTCTCAACATTGGTGGGTCTACTATACCCGTATTGTGCAAAACAAAAGCCTCTAATGACCTATCATCTGGTTCATCCAACATGGAGTAGCCGAGTTGTCTCAGAGCTACCATTGGGTTGTAATTAATACATCCTTTTGTTCCCATGAGAGGTACATTTGGAAAATCTCCGTTTCGGCATATTACCTCTTCCACCCCTTGTTCTCTATAGTACCATGAAATTGTATCTCCAGTAAGACTAGCTATACTTTGAGCCCATTCACGATTACTCTTAACCCCAACATGATACCCTTTCTTGAACATGTGAGACACAAACCAAGTATACAACACTGGAACACAACACAAAATTGTTCCCCCCTTCTTCTCGTATCGCATATGCAGAGAGTAGTATACATCAGCAAGAACTGCGGGAACTGGGATTTGTTTATGTTTGTTTAAAGCTAAGAAGACATTGATGGCAGCAAAATCTACAAAATTATCAAGGTTTGGGAATAAAACAATACCATAGATAATCAGAGCCAAAACATCTATAAAAGCACTCCATTCGTTTTTAGCGGCTAAATCCTGGCACTTTTGCTCTAGATATTTTCTTGAAAACCCATGAATGGCTCTTTTGTCCTCTTTTGTACTTGCCAACTCTCTTATGTCGATTTTCAACACCTCAGAAATTGCATCCAAACTCGGTGGTTGCCCAGTATATCGATAAGGATTTCCTTTATCAAAGGAGTAACCCAATATTCGCTCAAATTCCTCTAATGTCGGGGCCAATTGAAAGTCTTGGAAGGTGAAACATCTTAAGAGATGATCATAATACTGAGCCAATGCCGTGAGGGCCCCTGTTTGCACATTCACCGCCAAGAGATTTAGAATTTTCCCATATTTGTGAAAGAAACTCTCACGTTGTATAGTTTTCATTTGACTGCTGATGTCTCTTAAACTCTTCAAATCAGATTGCTTGAACTTTAAAAGTAAAGTTTTTCTTTTTTCTGATCCCATTGTCCACTTAAATAGCACGTGACTAAAGTTTATATGATTTCCCAAAAATCCTGAAAATTTATGCAAAATGCTATTATGTTTTATTTTTCCTTAGAAAGAGAGAAAAAAATGTCATGACATATGAATGAAACTAATACATATTTATAATGTCTTGAATATATGAGATAATTTTTTGGTTTTTATAGATAATCTTACAATGAAAGGATCTATTGGCTTATGTAGTGAAACTCTCACAAGGGAGGCTCTATGGTTCTAAACACGGTTCCTAGAGCCAATAATCCTATTTTAGAATATTGTCAACAACAATAGGTAAACTATTTGAAGTGACAATAACCTCAATAGGATCAAACTCTAGGTGAGATCTTCATGCTAACCAAACAGGATGTACATCCAGAAGGCTACCACTAAGCAATCTCGAAACTAAGCTTAAGTTTAATTCAAACCCGGGTATAAGGTTCCACTCATAAGTGTGTGTCTTAAAAAAGTGTAGGTGTTGAATAAACATAATTCAATAAATCCATAATACTAATAGAACATATATACATATATAAAATAAATAGATAAATAAATAAATAACATAAAATAAAATAAAAAATAATCTACTAGCCTAAAAGAATATTATAATGTTAACTAATACTTATTAAGAAATAAAAAACACAAAGAAAATGAAAATGAAATACAAGCAAATATAGAAAAAAGTTAAAAAATTATGCACAATTAATTTTTAGGCTTGACTCTCGAAATGTCCCCAGCAGAGTCGCCAGCTGTCGCGGCCTAAAATTTCGAGTTTTTCCTCGAAATCAATGGAGTCGCCACCAAAATTTATTTTAAAATAGAGAAAATATTGGGAAACCCTTAAAAAATAAAAATGATCTTTGAAACCAGATTTTGAGTTCGGGAGTCGATTATGCGTAGGGAAGGTATTAGCACCCTATGACATCCGCTAAAAACGGTTACGTATAATTAATTGTACAAAAATATATCAACTTAACTATATTTATTTCTCTTTATTATTAAATATTGATATAAAATTATTTTTTATAAATATGATTTTTTGAGATAAAAGCGTGTTTAAAAGAGTAAAAAAAATGTTTTTATTATTGTGCTTGACAAGAGTGTGATCTTGCTCCTACGTATCTCTCGGTGCGATGGAGAAATCAAAGCTACGTAGTTCTTGGTAGAAAATGTGGATGTGTTGATTTCTTTTAAATAAAAAAAATTTGACAAACATAAAGAAATAAACTTGCTTGATTTGAATAATTATCTTAAAATATGAATTTTAAGACGATCGAATTGTACAACTCGTGTCTCAAAATTCAAGGAGTAAAAAGATGTCACATCTAATTTAATCCTCTTAAGAATATTTTATTTTTTATTTTTTATTTTTAAATTGAATTTCAAAACAAACAAATAGTTTAATTTGTATCTTAACAATTTCAAAATATATAATTTGTATTATGTAATTCCGAGATTAAAAGATTTTAATTAATTTTAAATAATTTTTATGATTAATTTGTTTATGAATTTTTAGTTTATTAATTTATTTGCGATTATGAACTTGTGGCTTAAATTAAAAAATAATACTAATTACAAATGTAATCCTCTTTTAAATTATTTTGTATTTTAATAAGTTAAAAAATAAAATTCATTTTAATATTAAATAGCACAAAAAAAATATAATATAATATAAAATAAATGATATTTATAACCTTTTAATTGTGCCTATAATTACTTATATTAAATAGAATCATCAACATTAAATGATATAAATACATATAATAATTTCCAACAGCACAGTCTTTGTAAGTTTTTAAAAAAAGCATAGTTTTTCTTCTCAAGCACAACAAGATATGAACTAGATTTTCAACCAAACATCTATTACCAACATCTATTTTTTGCACAAACCACATCAAAAATAAAACATATTTCCAAACTCACGTCAAACATTAATCTCAAACAAAACACTACTATTTAAACCTTACATCAACACAAAAATATCATCTTTCAGTAATGTACGTTATAAACAGAATGAGAAAATACTCTTTCCGATAAGAATAGAGGTGGTGCTTTGCAGAAGGTGGTGTATCCTTCTTCTTTCTTTATATTAGAAACAACAAACAAACAAACAAAACTCTTTTTTAGTTGCAATCTTTTTTTTTGTAAAATCAATCCCTCTTGAGCTCTCTCTTCCCCTTCACATTGATTTTGTCTTCTAATATATAGGCTAAAATGAAGAAGAGGTGTGTTCATCTTATAAATTAAAGGTATGGATTTATCCTGCTTTGGCAACCAGATCAAGCAAACTCATACAATTAAGGGAACGAGAGGCTGGACTTTTTGATTGAGTATTCAAGCTGATAAACTTAATACCATTATTAGATTGAAAAATAATAAAATAAAATTAAATGAATAGAAAGAAAGTGAAAATGCAGAAACAGGAAACATGGAAGAACGAGGAAACGTGAAAGAACGAGGAAATATGGGATGTGAAATAAGCATAGGAAAAAGTGGGATGTGAAATAAGCATAGGAAAAAGTGGGATGGGATGCGTGACAGGGAATTTTAATATTTCTTTATATATTTTTTTGTTTTGCTTTGGATTTTTTTGTTGTTGTTTTTATTGTATTTTTAATGTTAAATATAATTATTACAATTTTTACAAATAAACATATTTTGTTAAATTATTTTTATTTTGTAGGACAAAATTGAGGTATTACAAACCTGGTGGAAAAATCCATTCTAGCTTGCATATGATCATTGGAATGTTATCATTCAACTTAACTAAGTCGTCCAACCTCAATGTATTGCAACAAAGATCCTTGAAGAATCGACTTAGCTCAGTTAATGGTTTCCAAACAAATTATGGCAAGGAATGAAATGCAATTGGGATTAAACATTCCATGAAAACATGACAATCATGGCTCTTCATCCCATGTATCGTACCCTTCTCATCATCGACACACCTAGCAAGGTTTGAAGCATAGCCATAAGGCATTCTCAATTCCTTAAGCCATTTACAAACCAACTTGGCATCTGATGATGTCAATGTGTAATTTGCCTTTGGTTTACCCATCTTTCCGTTAGATAATACTTGCATCTCCAAGTCCCCGCGAAAGCATAATAAAGACAAGTCTTTTCTCGCCTTTTCATTATCCTTTGTTTTACCTTTAACATTCATAACAGTGTTAAATATATTATCGACGACATTTTTCTCTATGTGCATCACATCGAGGTTGTGCCTTAACAAGTTATCCTTCCAATATAGAAGATCCCAAAAAATACTTCGTTTTTTCCAATTATGACCCACTCCACACCCGTTCAATTTCTTTTTCCAACCAATTTCAGTAACTTTTGGAAAATTACTCACCACCTCCGATATCTCTTGCCCTGTGTAAATGTAAGGTTGACCGTCTTTCTCATCCCTATTTTTTGTAAAACTTCTTTTACTTCTTCTGAAAGAGTGATTAGCTGGCAAGAATCGACGATGACAATCAAACCAAGAATTCTTACCACCATATTTCAAAGTGAATGCTTTTGTGTCTTCCATACAATGAGGACATGCCAACTTACCTTGTGTTCCTCATCCAGATAACATACCATAGGCGGGAAAATCATTAATTGTCCACATCAAGCATGCTTTCATGATGAAGTTTTGTTTTGTGCATATATCATAGGTCAAAATGTCGTTGGACCATAATCGTTGCAAATCATCAATCAATGGTTGCAAGTAGACATCTATATTTTGTTTGGGATTAGAAGGTCCAGGTATGAGACAAGTCAAAAATAAGTATGGTTTGGTCATGCACATTTCAGGGGGAAGATTGTATGGAGTGAGTATAACTGACCAATAGGAGTATGGAGAAGCAGACGCTTGAATATAAGGAGTAAATCCATCTGAACATAGACCCAACCTTACATTTCTGAGGTCACTAGCAAAGTCAGGATAAACATCGTCAAACTGTTTCCACGCTTTTCCATCAGACGGATGGCGAAGGACGTTTGAACTCTTTTTATTCTCGTGATGCCATCTCATTTCAGCTACAAACTCAGTTGATGCATACAATCTTTGTAATCTAGGAATAATAGGAAAATAAAACATTCTTTTTGCTGGAACATCTTTGTATTTTCCCATACCAGTCCTACGTGGAATGAACCTAGGAGAATGACAAATTTTGCACTCAATTAACTTGTTATCATCCTTGTAATATAACATACATCATTTGTTACAATAGTCAATCTTCTCAACCTTCAACCCTAACTTTGACACCAATTGTGTTGCTTGGTAATAGTTATCGGGCAAGCATGTTTCCACTGGACATACACTTTTAAGCATTTTTGTAACAACATATATATCTTTTTGTGGAACATGCCAATTAGACCTAATTGCTAGAAGTTGAACACATATTGATAACATTGATTGGGTAGCCCCGTCGTTGATGGGCTTGTTGGTGGATATCAACTTGTCATAAAATCATTTTGCATTTTCGTTAGGCAACTCATCCTCAGCAAATGTGTCATTTCCCATGTTAGTGTTCACATCAAGGACATCTTGATAAGGCCTAAAAGCATCAAACACCATTTCATCCATTGCATTAAATTGGTCGTCGTGATGCACAATCCTATTACTAGTCGAACCTCCCCTTGTTTCAACCATTGGCTTCACTTCTCCATGTTCAGTCCAAATCCAATAATCTGGTTGAAATCCATCCTGGTACAAGTGAAGTCTAACAGTAGTTGCTGCAGATATCTTCATACACTTTCATTTTATACACGGACACCTTATCCTTCCCTAAGATATACAAATCGGTTGTTTCAAAGCCCTCTTCACGTAATCTTTAATACCACTAACATACTCCTCTTTCAATCCGCGTCTATTTTCATGTACCCTATTGTACATCCAAGCACGGTCCATTTACTATAAGACCAAAACTTAACTTGTCAATCACTAAATAAGTTTGAAAAACAATTGAACCTAAATAAACTCATGAACCTATAAGTTTGAAAAGTTATATAGATAAATAAACTCATGAACCTATAAGTTATAAACTTATAGAGATAAATAAACAACAAAATTATTGATATATAAACCTATTCACAAACTGTGCGAATACTAACAAGAATGCATTTGACAACCACAAGATAGAGAGACGGATTTATTAACATTTTATGATTTCATATATCCCTTTAGTAAATTAATAAATATAAAAGTGAATTATGAAGCAAAAACAGAATTTATAAAACCTAACATCCAAAAACCTAACATAATTGACAAAAGTGAGCATGAAAACAGAATTATGAAAATCCTAATAGAATTGAGCATCAAAAACCTAACATCCAAAAACATAATTTTTAAGGATGGTGTTGCAGGTAAAACACCAAAAGCTGTAGGAGTGATTTTTAAGGATGAAAATGGGAAACAGCATGAGGCAATGCTGGAAAATGATAGGCATAATGAAGTGATATTGTCTAGTTGTGCATAGTAGATTAGCAACTATCAAGAAGTGCTACCATCAGAAGTAAATTTTCATTTTTACATGATACAAATCAAATTGGACAACTTTCCACAATTCCTCCAAAGCAAAGATCAATAGAAGCTATTAAAGATTATTTGAAGAACAAGTGAGATGTATTGGTCAAAGCATTCAAGGGACGCTTTGTCTTGTCAAAAGTTGCAAGTGCTTGGTCAGTAGGTGAGCTCAAGTTGAACAACACCAATGTGGATGAAAACCCTAGCGTTACCTTCAACTACTTCAGTCATCCATATGATCTTCAACGTTGCGTCGAGGGGATCAGATTGACAATTAAAGTAGTCCAGTCAAAACACTTTACAAACTACACATAATTCGGAAGAAAAAGAAATCAGAGTCAGACTAACATGCTTGAAATTTTTGTGAGACTAACAAAATCAAAAACTTCACAAACTGCATATGCTTGAATTTCACAAACTGCATGCTTGAATCAAAGTCAGACTAACACATAATTCACAAACTTCACAAACTGCATGCTTGAATTTTTTTGTAACACTAACAAAATCACAAACTTCACAAACTGCATATGCTTGAATTTCACAAACTGCATGCTTGAATCAAAGTCAGACTAACACATAATTCACAAACTTCACAAACTGCATGCTTGAATTTTTTGTAAGACTAACAAAATCACAAAAACTTCACAAACTACATGCTTGAATTTCACAAACTGCATTTCTAAATATTATTATGCTTGAATTTCTAAACTGCATTTCTAAACTGAATTTCACAAACTGCATTTCTAAACATGCTTGAATTTCTAAACTGCATTTCTAAACTGAATTTCACAAACTGCATTTCTAAACATGCTTGAATTTCTAAACTGCATTTCTAAACTGAATTTCACAAACTGCATTTCTAAACATGCTTGAATTTCTAAACTGCATTTCTAAACTGAATTTCACAAACTGCATTTCTAAACATGCTTGAATTTCTAAACTGCATTTCTAAACTGAATTTCACAAACTGCATTTCTAAACATGCTTGAATTTCTAAACTGCATTTCTAAACACTTCAGAACTTGTATATCAAAATCACTGCCATTTGCATTTCTAAATATTATTATGCTTGTCATTGTTAAACCTGTCATCAAATTCACTGCCATTTACACTTCAGAGCTACACTTACAACACAAAATCTGGATAAGTTGTAGTTTGTTATTATGAATTGAAGGTATATGGTGCAAGGAGCTGCAGCAGTTCATGCAGCAAATCCAGGTATTTCTAAACTGCATTTCTAAACATGCTTGAATTTCTAAACTGCATTTCTAAACACTTCATAACTTGTATATCAAAATCACTGACATTTGCATTTCTAAATATTATTATGCTTGTCACTGTTAAACCTGCCATCAAATTTACTGCCATTTACACTTTAGAGCTACACTTACAACACAAAATCTGCAGCAGTTCATGCAAGCAAATCATGTAGTTTGTTATTATGAATTGAAGGTATATGGTGCAAAACATTCACTGAGAAACTAATATTTAAAGCACACTGGTATGGTTTCATTGATGGTCAAGCTTGGGAATCAGGGAACCCAAATCAAGTATGTGAACCAAGTGTGGCCTTTGTTTGTGAGTGAATTTGGGGGTGAATTAAGAGGTACCAATGTCAATGGCAGTGAATTTGGGGGTGACTTAAGAGGTACCAATGTTACTTAGTGAACCAAGGGTGGCCTTTGTTTGTGAGTGAATTTTATCTGATTTGAATCCTCTTTAACAAATACACAAGAATGCCAGGGCGAAGAATGTCAGGTCGAAGAAAATGTTAGAACGAAGAATACAAATTGATTTGGCCAAACAACAATACAACACTGAAATGCCATAAAACCTAAACAAGAATACACAACTGAAATGCAATAAACTTAAACGGCTACACTAAGAGTGAGACATCGACACTTACCTTGAGAATCGACCACAGATGACAGCGCGACGGGGACACTAAACGGCGACTCTGAGATTGACGGTGACAGAGTTTGAAAGGGGGACGGTGACCGACTCTGAGAGTGAAAGTGACAGGTTCGATAGGTCACATGTTTGGCGGTGATACTCACGACATTGAGAGGAATGAGAATTGGTGATGGATTCTAAATGTAGGATTCAAGTGTGAGAGAAGGGTTCAATGTATGTATGAAGGGTTCAACACTTAGGGATTTAGAGAAGAACTCAAAACGTAGGGATTCAGAGAGAAAGGTTATTTCAAAACCCAAACTTTTTAATTTTACAATATGATTTTACAAATAATATTAAAAAATTTAAAAATAACCTTGCGTCGGCCCCTCGGACGCTACATATTAAAATAAAAAATAAAAAAAATAAATGAATAAACTAGCATTTGTTTTATTTTACGTAGCATCGGCTACGACGCTAATCGTCAATAAAATTGACAAATGAAATTTGGTGCCTTAGCGTCGTCCTAGCCGACGCTAAACCGATGCTAAGTAGCGTCGGAATCGGGGGCCGACGCTAAAAATGGGAGCTAAAATGCAATTTTCTAATAGTGAGGATTGATTTTTCGTCATGCATGTTCTAGCTTGAGATGTTATTTGGTAAATGTTATGTTTGAAAAACAATGTATTTGTTAGTCTTCAAAACTAAAGCAATCAGATAATACAAAATCTATAATAATCATTTTCTAAGAAAATTACGAGAACTTGTGGTCCACTAGCAATTTAAAAAAATTTATATATATATAAAAGTTTTTTAGGTATCATTTAATTACAAACAATAAAATAAAAGTTGCTAAAATTGATAATACAATACACTAAACCAAAATTTGAGTTTCCAACGTACAAACACTTTAAGACCATGAGAAAACATAAAAATAAAAACATTAAAAGACAAATTATTGAACCTGATTTGCTATTACAGTACAAATAGAAGTAATGGAGTAAACTACTCAAGCATAGAAACATTAGATTTGAACAAAACTCGCATAATGGTTCTATTGTGAAAATGTAGCTTTCAAGACATGGTATCCTTATCACTTAATCTAAAGATTTTAAAGACATGGTTTATTTTATTATTAGATCATATAAAACTTTTATACCTTAATTACAATTTAATTGTATAATTTTTTATTAAAATCAAAATCAAAATCAACAAAATATAATAATCAATAGCTATTTATTTGTAGTAACAATCGATTATTGAAAAATCATTTAACATCAACGTTGCCTTTTTTATATTTATTTAACATATATTTTGTTAACTTCTATAGTAGTTTTAAAATGGATAGTTGATATATTTATTTTAATTTACTATCATATATTATGTTAATTGATATAGTTTAAACTTCGATATTGAAAAAAATACATCGCGAACCCTTATAATACTAGTTTTTTTACAAACATTTAAATCTAAAGCTGAAACAGTTAATAAACGTTAGACATCATTTGCATGTGCATGACGTGTAGCTTATCAATTCTTTCAAATAGAACTAAAAATTTTCTTCTCATATGTAGCTAATGGCTCAAACTAACCTTTACAAGTGCAATATAGGTGAGAGCTTTATTGGAATTGATATTGATATGTTGATATGTAACTTTTATCTAAATATTTTTATTTTTTTACTTTGTTAAATTTTATAACCTTCATTTAATTGGATTTAAATGCACGATTAAACATTTGTATAATACCTTACTTATTTTAATTGTTTTTTTCAAAAAAAATTCAAGGTATCAGATTTGACACAATAAAAAATAACTCAATTTCCATTTAATTTATAATCATAATAATTTCTCTAAGATAACTGAAGTAGAATGATCCTAATCTTGTCTAGTGTCGTTATCTTAGCAGAGCTTCTTTCCATTTCAATTATCTTGACTTTAAGACTCATTGCATGTAGAAACTGATGATTTTGCAAATGCACACACAAACAATTAAAGGAGGCAAGAAATATAGTTATAATAGAGGAAAAGTTGCAACAATAGAATAATTAAGAAAATAACATATAGAAATGTTAAAAGTAAGTTGGTTTGAAGAACAATGTCCTTTAATTATTATTTTTGTGATAACAAAGAATATAAAAGAACAATTTATACTATAATATGTGTCTAAGTGTGCAGATCTTTTGAAGAGTTTTTCTTAATGAATCGTTTGATCAAAGAAGCTATTATTTGGTTCTTCTAATGTGAATCATCAGGTCAACCTTATTCCTCTAAAGTTCATCATCATTTAGTCAACATAATGATAAATGTCAACTGTCTCATTGTCAATCATCTGATAGAAACACACCTAGTACAAAACATGAATTGTATGTTACTTCATTTCATGTGATTAGTTTGGAAGATCAATTTCTTCATTAGTTGTGTTTCTCCTGGAAGAACAATTATTTGCGATCAATCAAGATTCGTCTTAAACAATGTAAATTTATGAAGAAGATAGTATGGAGCTAAAAAGAAGTGTTTAAGGAATAAATTTTGGAATTTACTATGTTTTCCTTATCCAACATTTCTGTACAAGTTATGGACAACATTCTCTACAAAGGTAAGAAAAGTTCCAATATATACACGTCGTGAATCTCATAGTACTATTAATACTTCTACCGAAATATAGAGATGATTGTTGAAATGTTTTCTTTTAAAAATAAGATTTAAAGAAAAGAGTTAAGTGAAAAAGACAACAATTAGAAGGATTTCCTTCAACCTATTATATGTTTTTTTAGGGGATGCAAGTGTTACCGTATTTTTTTTTATCATAAGTCATATGTGCATTCTTATATTTAACCTACAATATAATTGGACTATTATGAAATCGTACATGAAAACAACATAAATTTTTTATTACTATGTTGCTATTAATATCTTCAATTGTAGGTGGAGGTTTCTATCATATATCAATATATATATGACTTATGATAAA
>NC_021167.2:22419435-22422065 GCF_000331145.2 Cicer arietinum
GTAGTTTTTTTTGTTTTCCTTTAACAATCCTCAACTTTGATGTTTATAAGCTACTTATGTATTTATCTATATGCTACATTAAAATTGGAAACAACTGTGGCAATAGACACTTGCAACACATTTCACTATCAATTTTAAACAAAACCAAATCTTCATTTCTACAAATTCTTGAATGCGAAACCAAATTCACATTGCCAATACTTGATACACAATACTCTATTACAACACATATAATGAAAAGACAATAAGATTGTGTACCTATATAGTTTTTCAAATATTTGACATTATTGAAACGCACTAAATTAATACATGGTTTCATAAATAGTCATTAACATAACAACTCCCCTATCATGACTAACGAATCACATGAATAATCTGACCTCTCATGTACTTAAAGTTATCAATAGTGAAAACTAATTCATCTCCATGATCCATGTTCTTTGATCGAACAAACTCATACAAACTTTGTCCAACCTAGTATGCATTGTTGTCTCTCAATAAGTAATAAACATTGCAAGCACTACAACATTTTGTTTTCAACAACATTTAAAAAATGTTCCCAAAACATAGAAAATTGGTGCCAAAGAGAATAGACAATATTTTTCGCACGTCTCATATGCGAGCGTAACCTATATTACGTTTGTTGAAAATGACATGACAACACACTAAACCAAAATTTGAGTTTCAAACGGACAAACACTTTAAGACCATGAGAAAGCATAAAAATAAAAACATTAAAGGACAAGTTAATGGACCTGATTTGCTATTACACTACAAATGGAAGTAAAGTAAACTACTCAAACATAGAAACATTGCTTTTGAACAAAACTGGCAGAATGGTTGTATAGTGAAAACGCAGCTTTCAAGGCATGGTATCCTTATCACTTATTATGAAGATTTTCAAGACATGGTTTATTTTAGCATTAGGTCAAATAAAACTTTTATACCATAACTAAAATTTCATTGTATAATTTTCTATTAAAATCAAAATCAACAAAATATAATAATCAATAGCCATTTATTTGTAGTTACAATCGATTATTGAAAAATCATTTAACACCAATGTTGCCTTTTTTATATTTATATAACATATATTGTGTTAACTTCTATAGTAGTTTTAAGATGGATATTCGATAGTGTTTATTTTAATGTAGTAACATATATTGTGTTAATTGATATAATTTAAACTTCAATATTGAAAAAATACAACATGATCTCGTATAATACTAGTTTTTTACAAAATTTTAACTCTAAAGCTGAAACAATTAATAAATGTGCATGATGTGTCTGACAGTCTAAATCTCAAAATGACATATATAATAATTTATACTATATTTTTTTTTGAATAAAATTTGCAGCAGATAGAGAAAATATGTTTCTAAGAAAATAAAAAATTTTATAACTAATTTAGGATATCTTGTTTCTCAAAGTACACATGGAACAATTCAAACTTTATTACTGAACTAAAATAATTTAATCTCAATGAACTTGATTTAACTATAAATTCTTATTTTAATTCCAAAAATTTACTAGTACTAAGGTTTTCATATAAAAAGTCATTTGTAATTACATAACTAAAATATAAATTACAACTCTAAATTCCTGGTATCACTTATCAGAGCGAGGTTTCTCTCAAACTTGAACTTCAAGACTCATTAACTTGTAATAACTGCGATTTCGCAAACGCAAGGCCAAGCCAGTCAAACACAAACAACGGAGGAGGTGAGTTTTGAAATCATGTTAATAGTATAATATAAGTAACAAGAACACGCATTTGATCATAAATAAACTGTATCATTAAACAAACATTATTCAAGGAAAAACATCACATAATGAAGTCAACGTCAAAATGAAGGAAAATCAATACATTTCACTATAACATCAAATCGTCTAATAAATTATTATCGCACACAATACATATTAATCACAACAAACAATTACCAGAAAATGCAATGTTATGCATGAGCTTAGACTCTACTTCACAATGTGGTACCATTCTAACTCTGAAGTACTTGGTTAGGAGGTTTGATACTATGCCACCATCTTGGTGGATGGACAATTCAAATTGGCAATGTCCTTATAGATCCCCTCAACTCAACCCGAGACACATACGCGACAGTCTAGGTAAACGTGTGTTGCATGGTAGCTTCCGACATTTGGAGTGCTACCTCCAAGTCACCTAGGAATTCCCCACCCGAATACCTCCAAGGTCTAATAATCTTGCCTTAAGGCTTAACAATAGACCGCCACGATCAGACTCATTCAGTTGTACTTCCCTAGAATAGTGTAACACCCCGATTTTTAATAGCGCGGGTGTATTTTTTTTTTTAAAACAAAGAAATAGATAAGGAAATATTTTTGGATAAATATTTAAGTTGTAACACAATGACAAATAAGTCAACATAATTTACAAGCAGCGGAATAGTTTTTGAAATACGAATCCAAAATATTTACACATCAAAGAGTGGTACATGGAACCCATCAATAATAAAATGTCAAACAGACAATATTGGTATAGGTACAGTCTTCCAAATTAAAATAAACACATCCCAAAAGAAAGACATCTAGTCCCTATACGTCAACCTAATCTGATCATTCTACAAAAAACTATACATCCCGAGTGATCTTCA